>NW_028294574.1:0-72990 GCF_964341445.2 Mesoplodon mirus
GAAAGAATAATCAGAATATCATATATCTACTAAAGCAGTCAAATGTTTTACTTTAGACCTCTCCATAAAGTATACTCCTGGCCCAGATGGTGTCTTTGGTGAATTCTAGCAAATAGTAAAGAAAGTAGTAACTTCAATTTTATATATACTCTTCCAGAAAATAGAAAAAGAAGCTACACTTTTCAGTATTTCTATGGGGTCAGCATAACCTTGACAGCCAAATAGTTATGAAAATTGTAAGAAAGGAAAAATTACAGACCAATATGTAGCAGGAACATATATATAAAAAATCTAAATAATATATTCAAAAATGGAATTCAGTAATATATGAAATAGGTGATGCATCACAATTAAATGAAGTTTATCCTAGGAATGTTAGCAATAGTTTACCATTAATAGTCCATATAATTCAATGTATTCACAGAAAATGGAGATAAATAAAATGATCTTAATAACTGAGAAAAAACTTTTGATAAAACACAATATTGAGAAGAGAAGTCAACTTAATGATCAATTACTGAAAACTTTCTTCCTGAGGTTGGGGGCACTATATGGATTCTATGAACACTATTTCTATTAAAATAAAAATGAAGATCTTAATCAATGCAATAAAGCAATAAAAAGAAATGAAAGTCATAACGTTTAGAAAAAGACAAAATAAAACTGTCATTATTTATAGAAAACATGATTGTGTACATAGAAAATCTTAAAAAACATCTAGAGATAAACAACTAGAATTAATAAGTTTATTATCCAGGTTATTGGATCCAAGGTCAGTGTATGAAATCAATTGTATTTTTATATACCAGCAACAAAAAAGTTGCAAATGAAATTAAACTAAAAGAGATAAAATTTATATTAGCATAAAATGCTTCAAATCTAGGAATGTATTTGATGATACACTGAAAACTATAAAACTTTGCCAAAAGAAATTTCAAAAGCCTTAATAAATGGAGAAGTTGTTTTTCCCCATCTTCATGGATTGGAAGAATTAAAACTGTTAGGATGTAAATTTTTCCCAAATTAATCTTCAGATTAAACACCATTCTAATTAATGGTGTTTTCAGTAGGTGTGTGTAGAAATTGACAAGCTGATTTGAAAATTCATATAAGAATGCAAGAGGTCAAAAACAGTCAAGGAGATCATTAATAAAAAGAAAGAAGTTGGAGGACTTATACGATCAGGTGTCAGGACAATTATAAAGATTGAAGTTTGCATAAGAACAGATAAAAACTTAATAGAATAGAAAAGAGTCCCACATCTGCACAACTACCTCATGCTTGGCAGGGGTGACACTGTGGTATAGTGTAGAAATAATGCTCTTTTAAATAAATGGTGCTATTTGGTTATTTGGATATCCAAGTGGGAATAATTAATCTTTATTGTCACCTTACACAAATAAATTCCAGGTGGATTGTAGACTTATATATGCAAAAGTTAAACAAAGGCTTTTAGAAAAATGTCAGAAGATATCTTTATTAATTCAGGTAGACAAAATTTTCTTAAATAGAATATAGAATATGCTAATCATAAGACAATAATTCAGACTACATTAAAATTAGGAAATTCCTATTCCTCAAAAGACACCATGAAGAGAATGAAAACCCAAGCCACACAACATTGAATATGTTGGTAATTCATATAAAAAGACTCATATCCAGAATACATAAAGAACTAAAAATCATTAAGAAACAGTTAACCCAAAATAAAAACAGGCAAATCACTTATATAGTCACTTAATCAAAGAGGATAGCCAAATGGCCAATAAACATATGAAACATATTTAGCCTCATCAATCATCAAGATATGCAAATTAAAATGACAATATAACACCATTACACTTTCACTGGAATATCCAAAGCAAAGACAGATGTGACTAAGTCTTAGCAAGGGAGTACAGCAACTGAACTCTCATTCACTGCTGGCAAATTAAGTATAAATTTGTACAATCACTTTGGAAAAATGTTTGACAGTCTCCACTAGAGCTAAATGTATGCATATCTTATAAGCCAGTACTTCCACTCCTAGGTATTCACTCAGTAGAAATACAAACACAGGGCACCCCAAAATGTACAAGAATGTTTATTGTACTATTTGAAATAGCTCTGAACTGGAATAATATGTTCATCAACAGTTAATGAATGACCGTTCAAATGGTTGAATGTATAAATAATATTTTGTATCTTTATACAATAAATACTATAGAGCAATGATAATAATGACTCACTGCTACATGCAACAAAGAGTGAATCTCTAGGAATGACATCAGCATCACTCCTAGAGGCATAAGTTACCCCTCTTTTCTCCTTTTTAAAGGAGACTAATTAGACATCCATAACTGAACAAAGGTGCCTCTGCAGATTACACCAAGGCACTCAGCAGGTTTCTAGCCCACCTGTGCATCTGGAAAAAAAAAAGAGCAAAACCTTAGAAAGGGCTGAGGATTCAAGCGAGTCAGCAAGGCTGCCCCACCCCACTTGCCATGACTGGGAAAAAGGAAATCTGAAGAGTGTATAACTAGGTAGATACCCATGAATGAGAGAGAATTTGTGGAAGTCCAGCCTGCCTAAGGGGTAGAGTCCAGCATGCCACTGGAGAGGGACAGAGATGAGTTTGAATGCAGAGAAGGAAGGAACTTGGCAAGGTGGCCCCCCTCATCAAGGTGACACTGCAAAGGGCTAGGCTTTTGATGGCAGCAGCGGAGACTTCTCCAGCAGAGGAAGAGGAAAGAAGTGACCATTCCTATGGAGGAGGTGGAGAACAAAAGTGGTGAGTGACTGCCCAGCTATCCCCGTTAATGAACAGAAGGAGTTCTTTACCAAAGAGACTGAAATTAAAACAAAATAATCAAACAGAAATTCTGGACCTGAAGAATTATGAATGAAACGAAGAATGCAATAGAGGGCATCAGCAACAGGGCAGACCAGATGGAAGAAAGGATAAATGACTTGTAGGATAGAAATATAGAAGTAATTCAATTAGAAGAGGAAAGAGATCTAAGACTTTTTAAAAGAGAAGAAACCCTACAAGATCTATTGCATTTAATCAGAAAGGCAAATATAAGGATAATCAGCATACCAGAAGAAGAGAGGGAAGAGGGGAGCAGAGAGTATATTTAAAGAAATAATAGTGAGAACTTCCCAAACCTGGGGAAAGACTTGGACATAAAATTCCATGAAGCTAATAGAACACCTGATTATTTCAATGCAAAAAGATCTCCAAGACACATTATAGTGAAACTGTTCAAATCAATACTAAGTAAAGAATCTTAAACATAGCCAGAGGAAAAAAAGAAAGTAACCTACAAAGGAACCTCTGTTTGGCTACCAGTATATCTCTCAGCTAAAACTCTACAGGACAGCAGAGAGTAGAATGATATATTCAAAGTGTTGAAAGATAAAATTTGTCAGCCAAGAATAATTTCAGCAAAGTTATCCTTCAGTTATGAAGGAGATATAAATGCTTTCCCCTCTCAAAAAACAAACAAAAAATAAACACCCCCCCAAAACTGAGGAAGTTCACCACCACTAGACCTGCCTCACAAGAAATATTGAAAGAAGTTCTTCAAGCTGAAATGAAAAGACACTAACTGGCAACATGAGAATATGTGAAGGTACACAACACTGGTGTAGGTGAAAATAGATAGTCAGAATTAGAAAACTGTAACTCTATATTAGAATGGTGTGTTAACCACTTAACTATAGTATAAAGATTAAAGGAAAGAGTATTAAAAATAACTATGGGTACTATAATTTGTTAATGACTACACAACATAAAAAGAGGTAAATTGTGACCTCAAAGGTATGAAAGGAAATGAGTAAAAGAGTGGAGCTTTTATAGGTGAATGAAGATAAGTTGCTATCTTTATAAAATAGACTGTTTTATCTACAAGATGTTTTATGTAAGCCTCATAGTAACTACAAAGAAAAACTCTAGAATATATTTATGAAACATAAAATAAGGGGAGACAGAGCTTACCAGAGGGAAAAAGAAACAATGGAGATACAGAACAAACAGAAGGCAAACAATAAGATGGCAGTAGTAAGTCCTTATGTATCAATAATCACCCTAAATGTAAATGGATTGAATTTACCAATCAAAAGGCACAGAAAGGATGCATATATAAAAACAAGATTCAACTATATGCTGCTTACAGGAGACTCATTTCAGCTCTAAGGACACACACAGAAACAAAGTGAATGGGATGAAAGAAGATACTCTATGCAAGAGGAAACCAAACAAAAGTAGGGATAGCCATACTTACATGACACAGAATAGACCTTAGGCCAAAAATGGTAACAAGATGCAAAGAAGGTCATTATATAATGATAAAGGAATTAATACATTAATAAGATATAACAATCATAAATATACATGCACCCAAGATTGGAGCACCTAAATATAATTAAGCAAATACTAACAGATCTGAAGGGAGAAACAACAACACAATAGTAGTAGGGGACTTCAATACCCCACTGTCAGCAATGGATAGATCATTTAGACAGAACATCAACAAGGAAATGTTGGAATTGAACCTACTTTAAACCAAATGGACTTAACAGATTTTATATATATATATATATATAAAACATTCCATCCAACAGCAGCAGAATACACATTCTTCTCAAGTGCACACAAAACATTCTCCAGGATAGAGAATGTTAGGCCACAAAACCAAGTCTCAATAAATTCAAGAAGACTGAAATCAAGCATTTTTTCCCTACCACAATGGCATGAAACTAGAAATCAATAACAAAAGGAACCCTGGAAAATCTACTCATATATGGGGGGAAAGAAAAACACTTCTGAACAGCCAATGGGTCAAAGAAGAAATCAAAGGGAAATAAAAAATTATCTTGAAACACAACATATGAACAACAAACGAAAATCGAAACAACATATCAAATTCTATGGGATGCTGCAAAAGTAGTTCTGAGAGGAAAGTTTATAGCGATAACTGCATATTAAGAAATTAGAAAAATCTCAGATAAGAAACCTAACTTTATACCTCAAGGAACTTGAAAAAGGTAAACAAATTAAGCCCAAAATTTGCAGAAGGAAGAAAATAATAAAGAGAAGAATAGAAATAAATGAAATAGAGACCAGAAAAACAAAAGAAAGGATCAACAAAACTTAGAATGGTTTTTTGAAATGATAAACAAAATTGACAAACCTTTAGCTAGACTGAGAAAAAAAGGCAAGAAGATTCAAATGAATAAAATTAGAAATGAAAGAAGAGACATTACAACTTATACTACAAAAATGCATAGGCTCATAAGAGACTGCAATGGACAATTATATATCAACACATTAGATAACCTAGATGAAGTGGCATTTTCCTAGAAACACACAACCTACCAAGATTGAATCACAAAGAAATAGAAAATCTGAACAGACCAGTAACAAGTAAAGAGATTAAATCAGTAATCAAAAACCTCTCAGCACAGAAAACCCCAGGATGAGATGGCTTCACTAACAAATTCCACCAAGCATTGATAAACGAATTAACGCCAGTTCTTCTCAAAGTCTTCCAAAAAATTGAAGTGTAGGGGAATGTTTCCAAATTCACTCTACCAGGCCAGCATTACCCTGATACCAAAACCAGATAAAGACACTACAATAAAAGAAAACTATGGACCAATATCCCTGTGAATATAGATCTGAAAATTCTCAAAAAAATTCTAGCAAACCAAATTCAGCAACACATTAAAAGGATTGTACACCATTACCAAGTGGGATTTATTCCCAGGATGCAAAGATGTTTCAACATATGCAAATCAATAAATGTAATATATCACACTGGCAGAATGAAAGATAAAAACCACATGACCATCCCAATAGATGCAGAAAAAGCATTTGACAAAATACAACATCATTTCATGATAAAAAAAAAACCTCAACAGATTGGGTATAGTAGGAACATACCTCAACATAATAGAGGCCATGTGTAACCAACTCACAGCTAACATACTCAATGGTAAAAAAAATTGAAAGCTTTCCCTCTAAGATCAGGAACAAGACAAGGATGCCCATTCTCACCACTCTTATTCAATACAGTATGGGAAGTCCTAGCTAGAGAAATAGGTCAAGACAAAGAAGTAAAAGGCATCTAAACTGGAAAGAAAGAAGTAACATTTTTGTTATTTGTAGATGATATGATTTTGTATACAGAAAATTCCAAAGACTCAACCCAAAATGTTGGAACTAATCAACTAATTCAGAAAAGTTGCAGGATACAAAATTAACGCACAGAAATCAGTTGTATTTCTATACACTAATAGTGAAACATCTGAATAAGAAATAAAGTGAACTAACTATACTATTCACCATAAAATCAAAAAGAATGGAATACCTAGGAACAAATTTAACCAAGGAAGTGAAAGATATGTATAAAGAAAACTATAAAACATTGTTGAAACAAATAGAATACACATACAAATGAAAGTACATCCCACATTCATGGATTGGAAGAATTAATATTGTTAAAATGTCCGTACTACTCAAAGCCATCTACAAAGTCAATACAATCAAAATCAAAATTCCAATGGCATTCTTCACAGAAATAGAAAAAACAATCCTAAAATTTGTATAAAACCACAAAAGATTCAGAGTAGTCCAAACAGTCCTGAGAAAGAAGAACAAAGCTAGAGTATGACACTTCCTGATTTCAAACTATATCACAAAGCTATAGTAATCAGAACAGTACAATACTGGTGTAAAAATAGACACATAGCCTAATAAGACAGAAAAGAGGGAGAGAGCCCATAATCAAACCCTTGCATATGTGGTAAACTAATATTTGCCAAGAATACCCAATAGGGAAAGGATAATCTCTTCATTAAATGGTGTTGGGATACAAGGATATATTGTACAACACAGGAAATATAGACAATGTTTTATAATAACTATAAAAGGAATATAACTTTAAAAATTGTGAATCATTATACTGTACATATAACTTATATAATATTGTACAGCAATACTTCAATAAAAATAAAAATAATAAAATAATCATACTTTAAAAGAGAAAAATAAGTAAATGGTGTTGGGAAAACTGGAGAAACACATGCAGGAAAATGAAATTGGACCGCTTTCTTACACCACTCCACAAAAGTTAACTCAAAATTGATCAAAGGCTTAAACGTAAGACCTGATAACATAAAATTCCTAGAAGTAAATGTAGGTAAGAAGCTTGTTAACATTGGTCTTGACAATGATTTTTTGGCTATGACCCCAAAATCATAAGCTCCAAAAGCAAGAATCAATAAATGGGACTGCATCAAACTTAAAAGCTTCAAAACAGCAAGAGAAACAATTAAAAAAAACAAAAACAAAAAACAGAAGCTTACAGAATGGAGAAAAATTTTACTAACCATATATTGGATAAAGAGTTAATATTCAAAATATACAAAAACTCATGCAACTCAATTAAAAAATCTGATTAAAAAATGGTCAGAGGAATTAAAGAGCCATTTTTACAAAGAAGAAATCCAAAGGGCCAACAGGTACATAAAAAGATGCTGAACACTAATAATCCTCAGAAATATGCAAATCAAAACCATGAAATAGAACCTAAAAATTGTTAGAATGGCTATCATAAAGGAGACCAGAGATAACAAGTGTTGGTGAGGATGTAGAGAAATTGCAGCCCTTGAACATTGTTGGTAGGAATGTAAATTGGTTCAGCCTTTATGGAAAATGATAAGAAGCTTTCTCAAAAACTTAAAAGTATGGACACAAAAGATCACAAATAGCTAAGGCAATCTTGAGAAAGAAAAACAGAGCTGGTGGAATCAGGTTCCCTGACTTCAGACTATACTACAAAGCTACAATAATCAAAACAGTACGGTACTAGCACAAAAACAGACATTTAGATCAATTGAATAGGATAGAAAGCCCAGAAATAAACCCATGCATCTATGGTCAATTAATCTATGACAGTGGAGGCAAGAACATACAATGGAGAAAAGAGAGTCCCTTCAATAAGTGGTGCTGGAAAAACTGGACAGCTACATGTAAAAGAAGGAAATTAGAATATTCTTTAACACCATACACAAAAATAAACTCAAAATGGATTAAAGACCTAAATGTAAGACTGCATACTGTAAAACTCTTAGAGGAAAACATAGGCAGAACACTGTGACAAAAATCACAGCAAGATCCTTTTTGATCCACCCCCTAGAGTAATGGAAATAAAAACAAAAATAAACAAATGGGACCTAATGAAACTTAAAAGCTTTTGCACAGCAAAGGAAACTGTAAACAAGATGAAAAGAAAACCCTCAGAATGGAAGAAAATATTTGCAAATGAATCAACAAAGGATTAATCTCCAAAATATATAAACAGCTCATGCAGCTCAACATTAAAAAAACAAACAACCCAATCAAAAAATGGGCAGAAGACCTAAATAAACATTTCTCCAAAGAAGATATACAGATGGCCAAGAGGCATGTGAAAAGCTGCTCACTAATTATTTAAATGCATTTCACTAATTACTAGGGAAATGCAAATCAAAACTACAATGAGGTATCACCTCAAACTGGTTAGAAGGGGCATCATCAGAAAATCTACAAACAACAAATGCTGGAGAGGGTGTGGAGAAAAGGGAACCCTCTTGCACTGTTGGTGGGAATGTAAATTGATACAGCCACTAAGGAGGACAGTATGGAGGTTCCTTAAAAAAACTAAAAATAGAATTACAATATGACCCAGCAATCCCACTACTGGGCATACACCCATAGAAAACCATAATTCAAGGGCTTCCCTGGTGGTGCAGTGGTTGAGAGTCCGCCTGCTGATGCAGGGGACACGGGTTCATGCCCCAGTCTGGGCAGATCCCACATGCCGCGGAGTGGCTAGGCCCGTTAGCCATGGCTGCTGAGCCTATGCGTCCGGAGCCTGTGCTCCACAATGGGAGAGGCCACAACAGTGAGAGGCCCGCGTACCACACACACACACACAAAAAGACATATGCACCTCAGTGTTCATTACAGCACTATTTACAATAGCCAGGTCATGGAAGCAACCTAAATGCCTGCCAACAGACAAATGGATAAAGAAGATGTGGTACATATATACAACGGAATATTGCTCAGCCATAAAAAGGAATGAAATTGGGTCATTTGTAGAGACATGGATGGACCTAGAGACTGCCATACAGAGTGAAGTAAGTCAGACAGGGAAAAATGAATATCGTATATTAACGCATATATGTGGAATCTAGAAAAATGGTACAGATGAACCGGTTTGCAAGGCAGACGTAGAGAACAAACGTATGGACACCAAGGGGGGAAAGTAAGGGGGCGGTGGTGGGAATAATTGGGAGATTGAGATTGACATATATACACTAATATATATAAAATAGATAAGTAAAAAAAAAAAGATATTTCCCCAAAGAAGACATACAGATGGCCAAAAGGCACATGAAAAGATGCTCAACATCACAAATTATTAGAGAAAGGCAAATCAAAAGTACAATGAGGTATCACTTCACACCAGTCAGAACGGCCATCATCAAAAAGTCTACAAATATCAAATGCTGGAGAGCGTGTAGGGAAAAAAGAACCCTCCTACACTGTTGGTGGTAATGTAAATTGGTACAGACACTATGGGGAACAGTATGGAGGCTCCTTAAAAATCTAAAAATAGATTTACCATATGACCCTGCATTTCCACTCCTGGGCATATATCTGGAGAAAAATGTAATTTGAAAAGATACATGAATCACCAATATTCACTGCAGCACTGTTTACAATAGCCAAGACATGGAAACAACCTCAATGTCCATTGACAGATGAATGAATAAAGAAGATGTGGTATATATATACAGTGGAATATTACTCAGCCATAAAAAAGAATGAAATAATTTGCAGCAATATGGATGGACCTAGAGATTATCATACTAAGTGAAGTAAGCCAGACAGAGAAAGACAAATATCATATGATATTGCTTATATGTAGAACCTAAAAAAAAGATACAAGTGAACTTATTTACAAAACAGAAGTAGACTCACAGACATAGAAAACAGACTTATGGTTATCAAAGGGGAAAGGGGAGGGAAGGGATAAATTAGCAGGCTGGGATTAACATACACATACTACTATGTATAAAATAGATAGCAACAAGGACCTGCTGCATAGCATGGGGAACTATACTCAATATCTTGTAATAGCCTATAAGGGAAAAGAATTTGAAAAAGCATATGTATGTATATATAATAACTGAATCACTTTATTGTACACCTGAAAGTAACATGACATTGTAAATCAACTATACTTCAGTAAAAAAAACCCCAAAAAACAAAAAACAGAGAGGGCTACCATATGATCCAGCAAATACAATTCTGGGTATATACCCAAAGGAAATGAAAAGAGGATATCAAAGAGATATCTGCACTCTCATGTTCATTGCAGCATTATTCACAATAGCCAAAATATGGAAACAACCTAAGTGCCATCAATGGATGAATGGATAAAAAGGTGTGGTGTGTGTATATGTATGTATGTATGTGTGTATATATATATATATACACACACACATATATATACATATATATATAAAATATGATTCAGGCATAAGAAGGAAGGACATCCTGCCGTTTGTTACAACATGGATAGACATGAGGATATTATGCTATGTGAGGTAGGTCAGAGAAAGACAAATATGTATGATATCACTCATGTTGAATCTGAAAAAGTCAGACTCATAAAACAAGAGTAAAATGGTGGTTTCTAGGGCAAGTGGGTAGAGGGGTAGGACAGAGATTGTTTAAGGGTATAAACTTGCAGAGTAGTAAATAAGTCCTAGAGCTCTAATGAACAGTATAGTGAATATAGAAAACAATATCATATTATAATCATCAAACTTGCTAAGAGAATAAAACTTACTTATTCCACTACTACAAATAAATGATAATTATGTGCTGTGACAGAGGTACTAATTATCACTATAATGGCAATTATATTACAATATATAAATGTATCAAATTAACATGTTGTACACCTTAAATTTACATGTTATATGTCAAATATATTTCAATAATAAAGGAGTGAATCTCCATACATAACGTTGAGATAAATAAGCCAGACACATAAGAGTTCATATTGTATGACTCCATTGGTTATGGAAATCAGAAGGATGGCTAGCTTTGTGGTGGGGTGGAGTACTGAGGAAGAGGCTTCTGGGTTTCTGGTAATGTTTCGTGAGTTGAGCTGGGTGATTGCTTATGAACTTTATAAAAATGTATCAAGTGATAAGATTTGCACACTTTTTGTGTGTTTCATAAAAAACTTTAAAACAGAACATGAACAGGTGTGTGTGTGTGTGTGTGTGTGTGCGTGTGTCTGTGTGCCCACTTAACAGGATTGCTGACTGTCTCTGTGCACTGTAGGAAAAGGACAGGTCCAAGAGAGAAATAGGAGATAGGTTCACAGACCCAATTGGGTTGATAACTTAGTTACGGTTAGGAAACCTACATAATAGTCATCAGGACAGAGTCTGCCATGTGTTCTGTGCTTTCTAGCTCATAAATTTCTGTTCTATACATTAACTTCATTCCTTTTCATAATAACCTTTTGAAGTAAAAATTATTATCCCTAGTTTGCTTTTCAGGAAACAGACTCACAGATATTGGGTGATATTTCCAAGGGATCAGAGCCAAGGAGTGTTAGAAGCATTGACGTTCTAGCTCCAAGTCCTATTCTCTTATCTGTACACCACAGGTAGAGGAATGGATGACTGGATAAAAACAGGTCATGTGGAATCAATTATTTCTCTATGAAATTGGCATTATCCTCAATTTATGGATGTGGCTCAGAACTATTAAGTAACCTATGACTAAACGATCTTGTAAGCCACTAAGGTGGGATCTGAACATGGATCTATCCCACTCTAAAGTTCACTTCTTTCATCAAATGTAGCCAATAGCTGTCCATTGTACAAGCAATCCAGTTACAAGAACTCAGATAGCAGAAAGAGCACTTCAGGCTGGGTTGATTTGGGAGCCTTGTGGTGGTAGGGGTACTCTTTGAGACTGGATTTAAACAGGAGACCATGGAGAGGAGAGAACTTTGGGTTGGGGGGTAGAAAAGTGCTGGAAGTTTCAGTGGTCAGTGAGCAGACTTGTTTGGGTGAAGAAGAGGGTTTTTAAGTTCCTTGAAGTCAGGGACTGTGTCTGTTTTGAGAACCGAGTTATCCCCAGAGCTTGACACATTTTATTTATTTATTTATTTATTTTTCAGAGCTTGACACATTTTAAATGCTTGATTAATACCTGTTGAATGGGGAAGGGTAAATGAAGAAACTGAAGGTTTCACATCAAAAGTGGGTTGAAGGTAACTGTTTATGGATGGCAAATTTCATTCACTCCACTGATAACACAATTTGACACACCAGTTAAAACCTGAGAAGTATCCAGAAAATAAGATGGTATCAGCCAAGTCTGTTGAGAAAACGTTCAGGGAAATCAGAGCTTTTCAAGCATGACTTTGCATCTGAGTGCTGAGAATATCTTAGAGCACAGGATGGAGACAGCTTAAATTAGTATCTATCCTGTGGTCAGCACCTGGACATCCTACCCAAGGCTCTTGTCCCAACCTCTTCCGTCTAGGGCATTTAGAGCCTTTGTCCTTCCTGTCAGAACTGCATTTCTTGGAAATTTCTGAGTTCTCTTTTCACTAGAAAAATTATTTGTTGAGATAATGATCTGTACAATGCTACAAAGTATTTCAGGTACCACCTCTTCTTTGAGGGGGAAAATTGGCATTTTAGGTCACTGTTTAAGAATTTCTCTTTTTTGGTGTTGCAGGAACACTGCTCCTCAAGTAGTTTTCTCCTGTGAGATGAAGAGATGATGAGTCTTCTAACCTCAACGTCTCTGACATTTACATCTGTGGGCTTCTGGAAAGACTCATTTCTAAGACACCATTGTTGGTTGAATGATGGTATATAAAAGGCATTGATTAACGGACCCATGTTAACCTTGAAAGAAGTTTCTAATGGACTGCAGCAAGGTTCTGTCTGTAACTCTGTCCATTTTATTATCTACAAAGATATGAAATCAGACAATTGCAATACATTAGTAAGGTATGTTGGATAAAAATTTCTAATACAAAATTTCAATAGGCTGCAAAGGTGTGCTGAAATTCAGTCAGTACAAATGATGTCATAGGTTCAGAAAGCCAATATCACAAGTACAGAATGGGACATGTGAAACTTTACATCAGGTTAAATACAAATGGAAAAGGTGATTTAATTAACTGCTGGTCAGAAAATGAAACCTAAAACAATGTATTCTCTAGTAAACACTTGCAGGACTGTCTGTACAGCATATCTTTTCTACAAATTGCCCCCCCACTGAATCCAAATGGTTGCAACGAAAGTACTTAAATCACAACATGACATGGTTCCCTGCCCATTGTTAAAGGTTCCAGGAATGGACATGTGACTCAAGAACAAGAATCCATCTCTAAGTTCTGAGTTAATAATTATAAGTTCATGTTCATTTTAAAATATGATTATTTTGAAATTAGAGAGTGGCTTTGAAACCCTGGGTTCTAAGAGGTAAAGGTCTGGATTTCTAGGCAGCCATGTCCCCACCACTGGGACAGCAGAGGAATCTGGTCCATGGAGAGGACACCAGATGAGAGATGGTAAAAGAAACTTCTGTCTAAATTTGGGTTCCTTGGGTCAGTTGTGCCTACGGCTCAGCTCCATTCATCCTCTCTCAGTGTTATTCTATTGTAGTAACCTAACAGAACCTGATAAATTATTTTTTTAACTCAAGCTGACTACGTTTCTGTCATCTGCAATACAAAATGTCCCAAGTAATAATACACAAACTTAAGCTCCAAATCTAGTGCCTGGAGTAAGGGTGCGATAATCATAATATACTAAATCTCTAGGTAGCCCTAATCTAAGCTCTGCCTTGGCCACACTAGTATAGACTGTTGTGGTCATTTCTAGGTTTAACTTTCTAAAGATGACTGTCAAGAGGGAGAAGTCTTGGAGGAGGAGGATGCAACTATGTAGAAAAGTTTAAAGGGCTGCCATGTGGAAGGCGCAGTAGATGTTCTACTTGCTTCAATGGCAAAACTGGTACCAAGAGTAGAAAGTTGAAATGAAGATTTTGAATCAATATAAAGATGGTCTTTCTAAGCTTTGGAGTTATCCAACAATGGAATCAATGACCTAATGAAGGATCAAGGTCTCCATCAATGGGAAGGTTGGATATTCACTTATTTGGTAATTTGACAAATAGGTAGCAACTAATAGCTATAATTTGTTGAAGGCTTTTATGTGTGAACAGCAGTGCTTAACGTATGCTTTATATAAATTTACTGATTTAATATTTGTAATGATCATACAAAATAGGTATTCCATATCCGTTTAAGAAAACTTACCAAATATTGTGCATAGGGCAAATTTTGATAATTTTTAAATGCAAAAGATAATATGTAAAATTACACTATAGTGTCAATCTTTGTCAAATATTTGTAAGTTTATCATTTCATGGATACTTTAAGTTAATAAATAGTTCCTTATTTTGACTCACTTCTACAGCAAATGGTGACCTATCAAATTTTTAAATACGGACAAGATATAGCACTTTCATTTTGATTATGATTAATTCAGTATGTTTACCCAATAACCTCCCTGTAGTGTCTTCAGGACATAGTGGATAATGGCCTTTCATTTATTCTATAGTAGGAAAACTGACATTTGTTGTCCTAATGTCCCCTAGTTGTGAAGCTCAAATGCTTTGTCTTTCATAGGTGGGTAAGATAAAGAGTTACACCTTCTACTTTACTATTGCTTGTCATCCCCAAATCTTTAACATTATCTGCTCCATGAAAATTCCAAAAATCACCACTGCTTAACATCAGACTGGAAATGGATCATTTCCTTTGGAAGATAACCTAAATTTGATAACTAACCCAACCTACCATACTCTTTAGACAATAAGGAAAATTTATCTATCACACTAAATTCTAAAATATATTTTTGAGCTTTAAAACACTTTCTATATGGTAATCTTATTTTTGATAAAGGAGGAAAGTATATACAATCGAGAAAAGACAGCTTCTTCAATAAGTGGTGTTGGGAAAACTGGACAGCTACATGTAAAAGAATGAAATTAGAACACTCCCTAACACCACACACAAAAATAAACTCAAAGTGGATTAAAGACCTAAATGTAAGGCCAGAAACTATCAAACTCTTAGAGGAAAAAATAGGCAGAACACTCTATGACATAAATCATAGCAAGATCCTTTTTGACCCACCTCCTAGAGGAATGGAAATAAAAACAAAAATAAACAAATGGGACCTAATGAAACTTAAAAGCTTTTGCACAGCAAAGGAAACCATAAACAAGACAAAAAGACAACCCTCAGAATGGGAGAAAATATTTGCAAATGAAGCAACTGACAAAGGATTAATCTCCAAAATATACAAGCAGCTCATGTAGCTCAATATCAAAAAAACAAACAACCCAATCCAAAAATGGGCAGAAGATCTAAATAGACATTTCTCCAAAGAAGATATACAGATTGTCAACAAAGGATGTGAAACATCACTAATCACTAGAGAAATGCAAATCAAAACTACAACGAGGTATCACCTCACACCAGTCAGAATGGCCATCGTCAAAAAATCTACAAACAATAAATGCTGGAGAGGGTGTGGAGAAAAGGGAACCCTCTTGCACTATTTGTAGGAATGTAAATTGATACAGTCACTATGGAGAACAGTATGGAGGTTCCTTAAAAAACTAAAAATAGTTTTCACTTTTTTATGGATACCATTGACCACAGTGATTCTCAAGATTGCTTCTCTCACCAGAAAGGCAATTTAAATTTATATACATGCCATATAGCATCTATAAGATAATAATTACCTGGAGAAATTTATGTGTCTTTATAACTCATGTGTGTCATAAACATAACGGTCACCTGATAAATATTAGAATGAAATAATAATAAATGCTTATTTACTAAACAGATTTGATCCTCAGGGTCTCCTAACCTATAATTCTAGGAACAGTCACTGTCAGGTCTAAGGCTCAGATTAAGCCCCTGATACAATGTGATGGTAATTCTATAGCAGGATTCTGTGCTTTGTGAGTCGGCAGTCTGCTCATACAGTGTTCCCAAGGCTCTTTCATAAGCACATTTAAGATAAGAGGCCATGGCCATCTGTGTGGATTACTAGCACTTGGTAGATCTTGGCAAAGAATCTAGACTTCAGGTAATTTTTCTTGTTAACACTTTTGGTATTTGGGGGCTGGAAGGCATCAGTGTTCGCAATAACGTCCTGCAGTTTCCTATACTCAGACAGCAATACTCAGAAATATACCCTGAGAAAACCATAATTCAAAAAGAGTCATGTGGGCCTCCCTGGTGGCGCAGTGGTTGAGAGTCCGCCTGCCGATGCAGGGGATACGGGTTCGTGCCCCGGTCTGGGAGGATCCCATATGCCGCGGAGCGGCTGGGCCCGTGAGCCATGGCCGCTGAGCCTGTGCGTCCGGAGCCTGTGCTCCGCAACGGGAGAGGCCACAACAGTGAGAGGCCCGCGTACAGCAAAAAAAAAAAAAAAAAAAGAGTCATGTACCACCATGTTCACTGCAGCTCTATTTACAATAGCCAGGACATGGAAGCAACATAAGTATCATCGACAGAAGAATGCACAAAGAAGATGTGGCACATATATACAATGGAATATTACTCAGCCATAAAAAGATATGAAATTGGGTTATTTGTAGTGAGGTGGATGGACCTAGAATCTGTCATACAGAGTGAAGTAAGTCAGAAAGAGAAAAATAAATACCGTATGCTAACACATATATATATGGAATTAAAAAACAAAAAACAGGGCTTCCCTGGTGGCGCAGTGGTTGAGAGTCCGCCTGCCGATGCAGGGGACACGGGTTTGTGCCCCGGTCCGGGAAGATCCCACATGCCGCGGAGCGGCTGGGCCCGTGAGCCATGGCCGCTGAGCCTGCGCGTCCGGAGCCTGTGCTCCGCAACGGGGAGAGGCCACAACAGTGAGAGGGCCGTGTACCACAAAAAAAAAACAAAAAACAAAAAACAAAACAGGTTCAGAAGATCCTAGGGGCAGGACAGGAATAAAGACGCAGACATAGAGAATGGACTTGAGGACACTGGAAGGGGGATGGGTAAGCTGGGACGAAGTGAGAGTGGCATGGACATATATACACTACCAAATGTAAAATAGATAGCTAGTGGGAAGCAGCCACACAGCACAGGGAGACCAGCTAGAGGGGTGGGATAGGGACGGTGGGAGGGAGACATAAGAAGGAGGAGATATGGGGATATATGTATATGTATAGCTGATTCACTTTGTTATAAAGCGGAACCTAACACGCCATTGTAAAGCAATTATACTCCAATAAAGGTGTTAAAAAAGCCACTTTCTATAACCACCTATTCAATTTTGCATTTATTTTTTACCAGGTACCATAAAAATTCTGCTATGACACATCAGTGTTGCTTTTATTTTACTCTTTCTCTTTTTCTAGTTTGTCCCACATTCTTTTCTTTATAAAATGTCAGTGAAAAGACTAATCATAAATATACAAAAATTCTAGCTAAGCCAGATGCAGAGAGACTGACAGTTAATGCCAGATGCTGGGGATTCTCTTCAAATTAAATATTCAGCACTAGGTGTTTGAGTTGGCCTAACAAAGGAACATGTGCTTATGAGGGATACAAAGATGGAAGTAAAGAGACCAGTTCTCATTTGGATAAATTATTTAATCAAAGTATGTAAGAAGGGTTTGAAATCAGAGTAGAAATGAGATTAAGTTAAATCATTCATTCGCAGCTATACAAAAGGGAAATATTGCAATTTGTAAAATTTCTTTTCAAAACATACTTAGGACAAATGTTGGTATTTATAATATTGGCTAAAGGAAAAATCCTTTAATTTGCTTAGTGACAGCATAATATTAAGTCTGTTTCCAACTCCCCAAAGACTAGTAATAATTAAAATAATCATCTTTCTTTCATCTGGGTTAAAGTACATAGAAATAGAATTTCTTGTAAAAATATATCATATTTCTTTAATGAAAGATCTCATAGCTGAAATTCAGGTTGGTACCTTTACAACTGGCTGCAGTAAGTGAACTGACCACATAGTATGACTTCACACAGAAACTAGTGACCTCAGGAGCATTTTAAGATGTTTCCTTAACACAAGTGAAGCAAGTCATCACAAATACACTGTGACGTGTTCAAGATACATGTCCATGCATGTGTGGATGATACGTGTTTGTGGGCAGGTGAATATTGTCATCACCAAAGTGTCCACTATCTCAGAAAGCAATCAAATGAAGGCAGGATGTTAATTTTACCGTAAGATGTATTCAAGGTACCACTGTCATCACTTATATTTATTTCATACAAGTTACTTGTTAAGTATATAATAGAGATGAATGAGAAAGTAGCCTCTTAAAAATACATCAGACAACACTACAAACAGAGCAAAGGCACAGCTGTGTAGTCAACACATAGGACTCTCCCTTTCTCCTCCGTGACCCTCACCTTACAGAAGTAACCTGAATTTAGAGTTTATCATTCTGGAAGGGGTTCTTTCAAGTCCCAATAGCAAATTGTTTTTATACTAAAAATAGTAGAAAAATAGAAATAAATTTCATTTCTGTTACAGATACTTTGTTGGACCTCCTATGGTTTACAAGGAGAAACACTTCAATATGGTTTCAGCTGTACTCTAAAACCCATCTTTTATATTGAAAATCTTCAGAATGCTGAGATTTATTCCAAAGACTACACGCTGGTCACGATCATAGGGGCTGAACATGGCAGAAATGAAGAGAACATGGGATGCTCTGCTAGTCAAATGATAAAACTATAAAAGAAATACTGTTGCACTCATGTAAACATCATATGTTTAATGATTTCACATATATGATGATGCAAATGTTTACACTTTAAGCATATAACATTGACTATTTATTTATTTAAATGTATCTTTTTAAAGTCTTTATTGAATTTGTTACAATATTCCTTTTGTTTTATGTTTTGGCTTTTTGGCCGAGGCATGTGGGATCTTAGTTCCTGACCAGGGATTGAACCCACAACCCCTGCATTGGAAGGCGAAGTCTTAACCACTGAACTGCCAGGGAAGTCCCAACATTGACTATTTAAATGATGAGAGAGTTTTAAAGTAAAGTGAAAAACACATAATAGAATAATGTGACATAGAGCAATCTTGCACGTTACAGAATGGCTGGGTCATAACTGGTTAATTCAATTGTTCAGAACATGGTTTTCATCACCTGTGGCAGACCAAGTTGACTATATCTAAATTTTCTAAGAAACTTAGTGTTTTTTTAGTTGTATTTTTTACCATAATATTGCAGCATAATTTTAAAGGTTACATGCTTTGACAAGACTTAACAATGAAAACATGCAGACCCCTTATCTACTCTACCCCACCACCAACTCCCTCTCCCCAGCCATGTTCAGTTTTTCTAGCGTTTCTTCTGGAATCTATTCTGTATTTCTAAATGACATGCGTGTACTATACTATTGCTTCCTGAGGGGATGGATTAGTTTTCTGTTGCTTCTGTAACAAATGACCATAAATATGGTGGCTCAAACAACAGACTTACTATCTTACAGTTCTGTAGAACAGAAGTCTGACACAGGTCACGATGGGCTAAAATCAAGGTGTCAGCTGTGTTTTCTGGATGCCCTAGAGCAGAATCCATTTCCTTGTCTTTTCTAGCTCCTAGAGGCCACCCACATTCCTTGGCTTGTGGCTCCCTTCATCTGTCTTCAAAGCCAGCAAACCTGCATCATTGTGCTTTTCTTCTGTAGTCACATCTTCCTCTAAGCGACACTCTGCCTCCATCTTTCAGTTTTAAGGATGCTTGTGATATTGGGCTCACTAAATAATCCAGCATAATCTTCCTGTTATAAAGTCAACTTATTAACTACCTTAATTCCATCTAGTACCTTAATTTGTCTTTGCCATGTAATGTAACACATTCATAGGTTCTGAGGATTAGGATGTGGACAATTTTCGGGGAGGGGGCATTTGTTTTGATTAACACAGGGGCCTTGGGCACTTCACCATCCCCAAAGTAGACTTTTTGCCCAATCCCCTTGTTTTTAGTGTTAGCAGCCTATCTTTCGCTATTCCTGGCATCTCTGAGTCCCTTGGTTCAATTCCTCCTCCAATCTTCAGCTGCTGTGAAGGAAGATCAGACTACATGTGGCTGGAAGGGGAACCCAGGACTTTATCTGCTTCCTTACCAATTTTTCTATTTCCTATCCTATCCCATTCCCCCATCCTTAGCAGTGCCATGTCCCTGCCAATTCCTGAAACTCTCTGTGATTCTTTGGGTTGTGAATTGGCTTTTTTCCCTGAAAGAAGTTGGCTTCTTTCTGCTTATAAGCATTTTGCCCATGATTTTTACCTCTCTCATTCTCTTGTTTCTTATGGGTAGAAAAATTCTTTGCTGCAATTTTATGAGGGTTTAAAGAGGGAATGGAGACAAACATGTGTGTTCCATCAGCCATGTCCAACCAGAAGTCTAGGATACTCATTTTACAGAAGAAAAAGCAAGGTCTCAAGGATATCAAATAACTTGCTTATGCTCACAAAGCCAGTCAATTTGAAACCAGAATTCCTGTCTAGGCTTTTCTGATTCTTGCATTAGGAAGATGATTAAATGAGATGAACTTTAAGTTCTCTCCCTAAACTAAGACTTTATGGATACAGTTAACCACAGCGATTCTCAAGATTTATTGCCTCTCTCACCAGAAAGGCAATTTAAATTTATATATATGCCATATAGCATCTACAAGATAATAATTACCTGGTGAAATTTATATGTCTTTATAACTCATGTGTGTCATAAACATAACAGTCACCTGATAAATATTAGAATGAAATAATAATAAATGCTTATTTAGCAAACAGATTTGATCCTCAGGGTCTCCTAACCTGTAATTCTAGAAACGGTCACTGTCAGGTCTAAGGCTCAGATTAAGCCCCTGATACAATGTGATGGTAATTCTATAGCAGGATTCTGTGCTTTGTGAGTCGGCAGTCTGCTCATACAGTGTTCCCAAGGCTCTTTCATAAGCACATTTAAGATAAGAGGTCATGGCCATCTGTGTGGATTATTAGCACTTGGTAGATCTTGGCACAGGATCTAGACTTCAGGTGATTTTTCTTGTTAACACTTTTGGTATCTGGGGGCTGGAAGCCATCAGTGTTAGCAATAACGTCCTTGCAGTTTCCTATATTCAGACAGAGTGAAGATGGTTTTAAGACTGGGCTATAACCTTAAAGGGTTTAAGAACTGAAAAACTTATAGTGTCAAGAGAATGAGAAGATAAACCAAAGACTGGGAGAAAATATTGGCCAAACACACATCTGATAAAAAACTGTAATCCAAAATACACAAAGAACTCTGAAAACTCAACAATAAGAAAACAAACCAACCAATTAAAATGGGCAGAAGACCTTAGCAGATACCTCACCAAAGAAGATACACAGATGGCAAATAAGCAAGACACTCCACAGCCTAAGTCATTAGGGAATGGCAAATTAACACAACATTGAGATACCACTACACACTCAGTAGAATGGCCAAAATCCAGAACACTGATAATACCAAATGCTGACAACGATATGGAACAACAAGAACTCTCATTCATTGCTGATGGGAGTGTGAAGTGATGCAGTCACTTTGGAAGATAGTTTGGCAATTTCTTACAAAAATAAATTTACTCTTACCATACAATCCAGCAATCATGCTCCTTGGTATTTAACCAAGAGTAGAAAATTTATGTCCACATCAAAACCTGCACATGGATGTTTGCTCATAATTGCCAAAACTTGGAAGAAACCAAGATGTCCTTCAGTAGGTGAAGGGATAAACTGTGACACATCCAGACAATAGAATATTATTGTGTTAAAAAGAAATGGCTATCAAGCCATAAAAAGACATGGAGGAACCTTAAATGTGTACTACTAAGTGAAAGAAGCCATCTGTAAAGGCTACATAGTATATGATCTCAACTATATGTCATTCTGGAAAAGGTAAAAAACTATGAGGAAAGCGAAAAGATCAGTGGTTAGAAGGGGTTCTGGGGTGGGAGGGAGGGATGAATAGGTGAAACACAGAGGATGTTTAGGGCAGTGAAACTACTCTGTGTGATACTATAATGGTGATACATGTTATTCTACATTTGTCCAAACTCATAGAATGTACAACACCAAGAGTGAACCCTAACGTAAACTATGAATTTTGGTTGATGATGATGTGTCAGTGTAGGTTCATCGATTGTAACAAACGTACCACTTTGGTGCAGATGTTGATAACGGGCAAGTCAGTGTATGTGTGGTGACAAGGGGTACATGGGAACACTCTGTATCTTCTGCTCAATTTTGCTTTGAGCTTAAAACTGATTTTAAAAAATCCATTAAAAAAAAACTTTACAGGGCTTCCCTGGTGGTGCAGTGGTTGAGAGTCTGCCTGCCGATGCAGAGGACACGGGTTCGTGCCCCGGTCTGGGAAGATCCCACATGACGCAGAGTGGCTGGGCCCGTGAGCCATGGCCGCTGAGCCTGCGCGTCCGGAGCCTGTGCTCCGCAGCGGGAGAGGCCACAACAGTGAGAGGCCCGTGTACCACAAAAAAAAAACAACAAACAACAACAACAACAAAAACCCCGCAAAACTTTACAGTGCCCTAGCTTCATATAATATGTAAATTATAAATTTTAAAAATTATGTTATTCTCTATATAGAATTCAAAATGGAAACAGTATAAATTATAAATTAAATTAAAATTTTTTTCCTAAATGACAATGTCCCTGTTTTGAGGGGGAATGGCAAATTCTTTCAAAGAATATTTTTCTCTCCTTTTTGTAGGGGTGCTCCTGCTTACTGAAGCTAGTGGTCTGCATTTGGTTACCCAGCAGTAGGTAGAGGCACACTGTAATTCCTGTAACCTTTTTCCTTCCCCAGTGGTTCCCTCGGTCCCCATGACCCAGACACACGGAAAGGGGCAAGGCCTGAAAACCCCTGCCCACAGCGAGGTACCTGCTTAGGCCACAGATATATCCTTCCTCCTGGTTCCTGAAGTCCCTCCTGAGCTTGGTGAACCTTCAGAGGCCATTTCCAGGGATGAAAATGAGGCTTTAGACAGATATGAATTTAAGAGCTACCCCTCTTGTCTAACTCTGCAAACTGAGGCAAGTCATTTTCTCTCTCCAAACCTCAGATGCTTCTGTAACATCTGTTTTAAACTACCAACCCCTTAACACATACACACTACTATGTATATAATAGATAACGAACAAGGACCTATTCTAGAGCACAGGGAACTATATTCAATATTTTGTAATAACCTATAAGGGAAAAGCATCTGAAATTATATATATATATAATATATACGTAGGATTGCTGGGTCATATGGTAATTCTATTTTTAGTTTTTTTTTTTTGCGGTACCCGGGCCTCTCACTCTTGTGGCCTCTCCCTTTGCGGAGCACAGGCTCCAGACGCGCAGGCTCAGTGGCCATGGCTCACGGGCCCTGCTGCTCCGCGGCATGTGGGATCTTCCCGGACCGGGGCACGAACCCGTGTCCCCTGCATCGGCAGGTGGACTCTCAACCACTGCGCCACCAGGGAAACCCTATTTTTAGTTTTTTAAGGAACCTCCATACTGTTCTCCATAGTGACTGTATCAATTTACATTCCCACAAATAGTGCAAGGGGGTTCCCTTTTCTCCACACCCTCTCCAGCATTTGTTGTTTGTAGATTTTCTGATGATGCCCATTCTAACTGGTGTGAGGTGATACCTCATTGTAGTTCTGGTTTATATTTCTCTAATAATTAGTGACGTAGAGTAGCTTTTCATGTGCTTCTTCGCCATCTGTATGTCTTCTAGGGACAAATGTTTATTTAGGTCATCTGCCCATTTTTGGATTGGGTTGTTTTTTATACTGTTGAGCTCATGAGCTATTTATATATAGTGGAGATTAATCCTTTGTCCGTTGAGTCATTTGCAAATATTTTCTCCCTTTCTGAGGGTTGTCTTTTCATCGTTTGTAGTTTCCTTTGCTTTGCAAAAGGTTTTAAGTTTCATTTGGTCCCATTTGTTTATTTTTGTTTTTTATTCCATTACTCTAGGAGGTGGATCAAAAAAGATCTTGCTGTGATTTATGTCAAAGAGTATTCATCCTATGTTTTCCTCTTAGAGTTTTATAGTGTCCGGTCTTACATTTCGGTCTCTAATCCATTTTGAGTTTATTTTTGTGTATGGTGTTAGGGAGTGTTCTAATTTCATTCTTTTACATGTAGCTGTCCATTTTTCCCAGCACCACTTATTGAAGAGACTGTCTTTTCTCCATTGTATATCCTTGCCTCCTTTCTCACAGATTAGTGGACCATAGGTGTGTAGGTTTATCTCTGGGCTTTTTTTTCTTTTACATCTTTATTGGAGTATAATTGCTTTACAATTGTGTGTTACTTTTCTGCTGTATAAAAAAGTGAATCAGCTATACGTATACATATAACACCCTATTCCCTCCCTCTTGCCCCTCCCTCTCACCCCCTTATCCCACTCGTTTAGGTGGTCACAAAGCACCGAGCTGATCTCCCTGTGCTGTGTGGCTGCTTCCCAGTAGCTATCGATTTTACATTTGGTAGTGTATATATGTCCATGCCACTCTCTTTGTCCCAGCTTACCCTTCCCCCTCCCCATATCCTCAAGTCCTTTCTCTATGTCTGTGTCCTTAATCCTTTCCTGCCCCTAGGTTCTTCATAAACATTTTTTTTTTAGATTCCATATATATGTGTTAGCATACGGTATTAGTTTTCCTCTTTCTGACTTATTTCACTCTGTAGGACAGACTCTAGATCCATCCACCTCACTACAAATAACTCAATTTCGTTTCTTTTTATGGCTGAGTAATATTCCATTGTATATATGTGCCACATATTCTTTATCCATTTATCTGTCGATGTACACTTAGGTTGCTTCCATGTCCTGGCGATTGTAAATAGAGCTACAATGAACATTGTGGTACATGACTCTTTTTGAATTATGGTTTTCTCAGGGTAAACGTCCAGTAGTGGGATTGCTGGGTCGTATGGTAATTCTATTTTTAGTTTTTAAGGAACCTCCATACCATTCTCCCTAGTGGCTATATCAATTTCCACTCCCACCAATAGTGCAAGAGAGTTCCCTTTTCTCCAATAAATGTCTCTCCAGCATTTATTGTTTGTAGATTTTTTGACGATGGCCATTCTGACTGGTGTGAGGTGATACCTCACTGTAGTTTCGATTTGCATTTCTCTAATGATTAGTGATGTTCAGCATCCTTTCATGTGTTTGCTGGCAACCTGTATATCTTCTTTGGAGAAATATCTATTTAGGTGTTCTGCCCATTTTTGGATTGGGTTGTCTGTTTTGTGATATTGAGCTACATGAGCTGCTTTTTGGAAATTAATCCTTTGCCATTTGCTTCATTGGAAAATATTTTCTCCCATTCTGATGGTTGTCTTTTCGTCTTATGTTTTCATTTGCTGTGCAAAAAATTTTAAGTTTCATTAGGTCCCATTTTTATTTCCATTTCTCTAGGAGGTGGGTCAAAAAAGATCTTGCTGTGATTTATGTCATAGAGTGTTCTGCTTATGTTTTCCTCTAAGAGTTTTATAGTGTCTGGTCTTTTTTAGGCCTCTAATCTATTTTGAGTTTATTTTTGTGTATGGTGTTAGGGGGTGTTCTAATTTCATTCTTTTACATGTAGCTGTCCAGTTTTCCCAGCACCACTTACTGAAGACACTGTCTTTTCTCCATTGTATACCCTTGCCTCTTTTGTCATAGATTAGTTAACCATGGGTACGTGGGTTTATCTCTGTGCTTTCTATCCTGTTCTATTGATCTATATTTCTGTTTTTGTGCCAGTACCATATTTTCTTGATTACTGTAGCTTTGTAGTATAGTCTGAAGTCTGGAAGTCTCATCCCTCCAGCTCTCTTTTTTCCTCTCAAGACTGCTTTGGCTATCTGTGTTCTTTTGTGTCTCCCTACAAATTTTAAGATTTTTTTGTTCTCATTCTGTAGAAGATTCCACCGGTAGTTTGATAGGGGTTGCAATGAATCTGTAGATTGCTTTGGGTAGTACAGTCATTTTCACAATATTGATTCTTCTAATCCAAGAACATGGTATATGTCTCCATCTGTTTATATCATCTTTGATTTCTTTCATCAGTGTCTTATAGTTTTCTGAGTACAGGTCTTTTACTTCATTTGGTAGGTTTATTCCTAGGTATTTTATTCTTTTTGTTGCAGTGGTAATGGGATAGTTTCCTTAATTTCTCTTTCTGATCTTTCATTGTTAGTGTATAAGAATGCAAGAGATTTCTGTGCATTAATTTTGTATCCTGCAACTTTACCAAATTCATTGATTAGCTCTAGTAGTTTTCTGGTGGCATCTTTAGGATTCTCTATCTATGGTATCATGTTGTCTACAAACAGTGACAATTTTACTTCTTCTTTCCAAATTGTATTCCTTTTATTTCTTTTTCTTCTCTGATTGCTGTGGCTAGGACTTCCAAAACTATGTTGAATAATAGTGGCAAGAGTGGACATCCTTGTCTTGTTCCTGATCTTAGAGGAAATGCTTTCAGTTTTTCACCATTGAGAATGATGTTTGCTGTGGGTTTGTCATATACGGCCTTTATTATGGTGAGGTAGTTTCCCTGTATGCCCACACTCTGCAGAGTTTTTATCATAAATGGGTGTTGAATTTTCTCAAAACCTTTTCCTGCGTCTATTGAGATGATCATATGGTTTTTATTCTACAATTTGTTAATATGGTGTATCACATTGATCTATTTGTGTATATTGAAGAATCCTTGCATCCCTGGGATAAACCCCACTTGATCATGGTGTATGATCCTTTTAGTGTTGTTCAATTCTGTTTGCTAGTATTTTGTTGAGGACTTTTACATCTATAGTCATCAGTGATATTGGTCTCTAATTTTCTTTCCTCGTAGTATCTTTTGTCTGGTTTTGTTGTCAGGGTGATGGTGGCCTCACAGAATGAGTTTGGGAGTGTTCCTTCCCTTGCAATTGTTTTGAAGAGTTTGAGAAGGCTGGGTGTTAGCTCTTCTCTAAATGTTTCATAGGATTCACCTGTGATGCCATCTGGTTCTGGGCTTTTGTTTGTTGGAAGATTTTAAATCACAGTTTCAATTTTATTGCTTGTGATAGGTTTGTTCTTATTTTCTCTTTCTTCCTGATTCAGTCTTGGAAGGTTATACCTTTCTAAGAATTTATGCATTTCTTCTGGGTTGTCCATTTTATTGGCATAGAGTTGCTTGTAGTAGTCTCTTAGGATGCTTTGCATTTCTGTGGTGTCTGTTGTAACTTCCCCTTTTTCACTTCTAATTTTATTGATTTGAGTCCTCTCCCTCTTGCGTCTGGCTAAAGGTTTATCATTTTTGTTTATCTTCTCAAAGAACCAGCTTTTACTTTTATTGATCTTTGCTATCGTTTTCTTTGTTTCTATTTCATTTATTTCTGCTCTGATCTTTATGATTTCCTTCCTTCTGCTAACTTTGGGTTTTGTTCTTCTTTCTCTAGTTCCTCTAGGTGTAAGGTTAGATTGTTTGAGATTTTTCTTGTTTCTTGAGGAAGGCTTGTATTTGCTATAAACTTCCCTCTTAGAACTGCTTTTGCTGCATCCCATAGGTTTTGGATTATCGTGTTTTTGTTGCCATTTGTCTCTAGGTAGTTTTTGATTTCCTCTTTGATTTCTTCAGTGATCTCTTGGTTATTTAGTAATGTATTGCTTAGCCTCCATGTGTTTGTGTTTTTTACGTTTTTTTCCCTGTAACTGATTTCTAATCTCATAGCATTGTGTTCGGAACAGCTGTTTGATATGATTTCAGTTTTCTTAAATTTACTGAGGCTTTATTTGTGACCCAAGATGTGATCTATCCTGGAGTATGTTCCGTGTGCTGTTGAGAAGAATGTGTAATCTGCTGTTTTTGGATGGAATGTCCTATAAATATCAATTAAATCTATCTGGTCTATTGTGTCATTTAAAGCTTGTGTTTCCTTATTAATTTTCTGTCTGGATGATCTCCATTGGTGTAAGTGGTGTTAAAGTCCCCCGCTATTATTGTGTTACCATTGATTTCCTCTTTTATAGCTGTTAGCAGTTGCCTTATATATTGAGGTGCTCCTATGTTGGGTACATATATAATTGTTAAATCTTCTTGGAATGATCCCTTGATTATTATCTAGTGTCCTTCCTTGTCTCTTGTAACATTCTTTATTTTAAAGTCTATTTTATCTGATATGAGTACTGCTACTCCAGCTTTCTTTTGATTTTCATTTGCATGAAATATATTTTTCCATCCCCACACTCTCAGTCTGTATGTGTCCCTAGGTCTGAAATGGGTCTCTTGTAGACAGCATATATATGGGTCTTGTTTTTGTATCCATTCGGCGAGCCTGTGTCTTTTGGTTGGAGCATTTAATCCATTCAAGTTTAAGGTAATTATCGATATGTATGTTCCTATTACTATTTTCTTAATTGTTATGGGTTTGTCTTGGTGGGTCCTTTTCTTCTCTTGTGTTTCCCACTTAGAGAAGTTCCTTTAGCATTTGTTGTAGAGCTGGTTTCATGGTGCTGAATTCTCTTAGCTTTTGCTTGTCTGTAAAGCTCTTGATTTCTCCATCGAATCTGAATTAGATCCTTGCCAGGTAGAGTCATCTTGGTTGTAGCTTCTTCCCTTCATCACTTTAAATGTATCATGCCACTCCTTTCTGGCTTGTAGATTTTCTGCTGAGAAATCAGCTGTTAACCTTATGGGAGTTCCCTTGTATGTTGTCATTTTTCCCATTGCTTTCAATAATTTTTCTTTGTCTTTAATGTTTCTCAGTTTGATTACTATGTGTCTCGGCATTTTTCTCCTTTGGTTGATCCTGCCTGGGACTCTCTGCACTTCCTGGAATTGGGTGGCTATTTCTTTTCCCATGCTAGGGGAGTTTTCGACTATAATCTCTTCAAATATTTTCTTGAGTCCTTTCTCTCTCTCTTCTCCATCTAGGACCCCTATAATGCGAATGTTGTTGCATTTAATGTTGTCCCAGAGGTCTCTTAGGGTGTCTTCATTTATTTTCATTCTTTTTCTTTATTCTGTTCCACGGCAGTGATTTCCAACTTTCTGTCTTCCAGGTCACTTATCCGTTCTTCTGCCACAGTTATTCTGCTACTGATTCCTTCTAGTGTATTTTTCATTTCAGTTATTGTATTGTTCATCAGTTTGTTTGTTCTTTAATTCTTCTAGGTTTTTTTTCTTTAATTCTTCTAGGTCTTTGTTAAGCATTTCTTGCATCTTCTCGATCTTTGCCTCCATTCTTTTTCCAAGGTCTTGGATCATCTTCACTATCATTATTCCGAATTCTTTTTCTGGAAGGTTGCCTATCCCTACCTCATTTCGTTGTTTTTCTGGGGTTTTATCTTGTTCCTTGATCTGGTATAAAGTCCTCTGCCATTTCATTTTGTCTTTCTTTCTGTGAATGTGGTTTTCCTTCCACAGGCTGCAGAATTGTAGTTCTTCTTGCTTCTGCTATCTGCTCTCCAGTGGATGAGTCACAAGCTTCCTGATGGGAGGGACTGGTGGTGGGTAGAGCTGGGTGTTGCTCTGGTGGGCAGAGCTTTAATCTGCTTGTCTGCAGATTAAATAAAACTTTAATAAAAAGTTTAATCCACTTGTCTGCTGATGCATGGGGCTGGGTTCCCTCCCTGTTGGTTGTTTGGTCTGAGGCAACCCAACACTGGAGCCTACCTTGCTTTTGATGCTGCTAATGGCGGACTCCGGGAGGGCGCACACCAAGGTGTATTTCGCAGAAATTCTGCTGCCAGTGTCGTTGTCCGAATGGTGAGCCACAGCCACTCCCTGCCTCTGCAGGAGACCCTGTAAAACTAGCAGGTAGGTCTGGTCATTCGTCTACAGGGTCACTGCTCCTTCCCCTGGGTCCTGATGTACACACTACTTTGTGCGTGCCCTCCAAGAGTTGAGTCTCTGTTGAGACTCTGAGTCTCTGAGTGCAATTGAGACTCTGAGACTCTGAGTGGAGTCACACAGACTCTGGGTCCTGTGAAGCTTTGATGCTTTGTGGTTCTAGAAATCCTATAAGAGATGGTCCACAGCAGGTGAAGCTAATGCTGTCAGTAGAAGTGGTGAAGCCAAAGATCTGCAGTTCCGATGAGAGATGCTGATGTACATACAGGACAAAATCATCTCGCATGAACGTAGTTAAGGCATGTTTAAGATGAATGCAGTCATGTTAATGCCTAACATTTTCTATCTTGTGCCTCTCCTCAGGGAGCACCTCCTCTGTTCCTGAGGCTCCTGTAAATCATGTACAGGGGAATGGAGAGTGGGCTCTGTCCAGTCTGAGCCCTGAGTTACCCTGTGTGCATCTTAGGATACTTTGTATTTCTGTGGTGTCTCTTGTAACATCATCTCTTTCATTTCTGATTTATTTGGGCCCTCTCTTTAAAAAAATACTGTTGTCTTTTATTCTTTACAGAAGTTTAATAAGTGTTTGATCTACTACCCTTACTCTACGTATACTTTTTGCAGTGAGATTTTTACTTTTGTTTGTTTTCTTGTTACTGTCAATAATTAGTGAGACTTCTTTTAAGCTACCTTCAACATTGCTTATAAAGCTGCTTTATTAGTGATGACAGAGCCTTAATGGAAGTCGTGTTCTGGTTGTAAATTAGAATGCAATGTGCCAGCAAAAAGCCCCTTAAGTTTAAATCTCACTACTTCTTGTTCTTTTTTTTAATTTAATTTTTTTTATCACAGCAAATTTGATTACAATGTTTTCTTTGTTCTAGGTGTGCAACATGTGGTTCTTTTACACATATACATATATCTATACTTCTTTGGATCATTTTCTCATGTAGGTTATGACACAATGTTGAGTAGTCTTCTCTTGGTATTCCATAGGTCTTTGGTGATTACATATTTCACATGTGTTTCTATATCTATGTTAACCCCAATATCCTAATGTATCCAATCCTCACACCTTTCCATTTGGTGAACCATAAGTTTGTTTAATGAATCTGTGATTGCCTTTCTCTGTGGAAATATCTTCATTGGTATCAATTTTTAGGTAACACGTGTAAGTGATATTACAGGATATGTGTCTTTTGCTGTCTGACTTAGTACAATTTGCCTGATTACCTCTAGAATCATCTATGGTGCTGCAAATGCCATTTTTTCATTTTTTCCCCCTAGCTAGTATTCCATCTGTACATGTACCAGTTCTCCTTTGTCCACTCACCTCTTGATGGACTTTTTGGTTGCCTCCATGTCTTGGCTATTGTAATACTAATGCAATGCACATTTGCCTGCCTGTGTCTTTCCAATTCTGTCTTCTTATGTTATAGGCCCAGGAGTGGTCCTCCTGTATCATATGGTAGCACAGTGTTTACCTTTTAAAGGCACCACCATTATGTTCTCATTAGTGGCTCTTTCCAGGTTACATCCCACTTAACGTTGAGGGTATGCATTTCTCCACAACACCTTCAGCATTTATTGTTTGTAGTTTTCTTGCTGATGGATATTATGACTGGTGTGAGCTGATACCTCTTTGTGGTTGAATTTGCATGTGTCTCATAATCCCTTGAAACTGAGCTTTAAGGCATGTCCTTTTATTTTTCAAACTGTGAGTACAGCTTAGTTCTTCAAAGTGTTTTCTTAAACTATGTGTCACGTTTTGAAATTTTTTGGTCATTACCTCCCTCAAGACATTTTGAGGGCAGGTTTCATTTACACCCCTGCAGTACTTGTTCACATGAAGTGACCATTAGCACAGGCTTTAAAGCTGCTTTTGCAGGTAATGGCCAGAGTGTGGCAGCCTTTCTTCATTCCCCATGCTGGTACTAGGGAAAAAGACCTTCCGGCCAGTGGTGTTCCTCGGTTATAAATTAGAGTGGAATGTGCCCGGATAAACCCTACAAATGCTGATGTCTCCTTACTTTTGTTTGTTTTTAAATTTTAATTTATATTTTTTATTGGAGTAATATTCCATTGTGTACATGGACCACTTCCTCTTGGTGCAATCCTCTGTTCATGGACATTTTCATTGCTTCCAAGTGTTGGCTATGGTAAATATTGCTGGAGTGCAGGAGTGCCAGCCTGTGACTTTTTGATTCTCATTTTCTCATGTGATAGGTCCAGCAGTGGGTGTGATTGATTGACTAGTAGCTCAATGTTTCCCTTTACAAAGCACCTCCATTGTGTCTTCATTAACGGCTCTTACCACATCCCCCTTCGAACCGAGGGTACACATTTCTCCACAATCCCTTCAGCATTTATTGTTTGCAGCACTTTTGCTAATGACCATTGTGATTGCTGTGAGCTGATAGGTTTTTGTAATTTGGGTTTGCAAGTCTTTAAAAATTCCTAAAATTCATCATTTTTCCACGTCTTTTGCTTTTCTGTTAAAAAAGAAAGAAAAAAGTGTGAGTACAATATACCTCTTGAAATCGTCTTCTTGGAAGGTTGCCCTCTTTTGAATTTTTTGGTCGATTTTCGACCCCAGAATTTGTTTGGAGGGCAGGTGTAATTTACAGACCTGAAAGTTTGGTGAATATTTAGTGGCCATTAGCACTGGGTTTAAAGCTGCTGTTGTGGGAAATGGCCACAAGGAGGCAGCATTTCTCCATTCCCAAATCTGGGTACTAGGCCAGCAGAGCCTTTCTGGAAGTCGTGTTCCTAGGCTGTAAATTAGAACGGAATATGCTAGGAGAAACGCCCATAAGTTTATATCTCATTACTACTTCTTGGTTTAAAAAATTTTTTAAATCAGGGTAATGATTAGAATATTGTTTGTCCTAGGTGTACACAATCTGGTTCATTTGTACATTATATATGTCTATTTATGTACAGATCCTCTGCCCATGTAAAATATTACAAAGTGTTCCGTAGACCTCCCTTGCTATATTGTCGGTGTTTGTGATATATGTATATAATATGTATTTGTATACATATGGTAACACTAATCTTAATTTATCCATTCCACCCACCTTTCCTTTTGGATATGCATAGTTTGTTTTTTAAGTCTGTGTGTGTCTCTGTGGAAATATGTCCACTTTTGTCAGTTGTTAGGTAACACCTACAAGTGATATCATAGGATATATGTCTTTTGCTTTCCAACTTACCTCATGTTCTGTGATTATTTCTAGGCTCATCTATGGTACCTCAAAGAGCAGTGTTTCATTGTTTTCCACGGCTAATATTCCATTGTGTACATGGACCACTTCTTCTTTGTCCATTCATCTGTTGATGGACATTTAGGTTGCTTCCATGTCTCGGTTATTGTGAATAAGGCTGCAGTGAAGCTTTTGCAGCCCGGGTCTTCTCGATTCTGGTTTTCTCAGGTGAGAGGCCCAGTGGTGGAACTGCTGGATTGAATGGTACCTCAATTTTTACTTTTAAACACAGCTCCTTTCTGTTCTCATTATTGGCTGTTACCACTTTATATATCACCAACAGCTAGAGGGTACACAGTTCTCTAAAACCCCTCCAGCACTTATTGTTTGTAGACTTTTTGCTGATGGTCAGTCGACTGGAGTGTGAGTTGAAACCTTTTTGTACATTAGGTTTGCATGAGTCTAATAATTCCTGAGTTTGAGCTTTTATCCATTTTCCTTTATTTTAACAGAGAGTGAGTCAAACTTACCTCTTCATACTATCTTCTTGAAAAATTTGCCTGTTTTGAATTTTTTTGTTCATTCCCGACCTCAGCACAATTTTTTAGGGCAGGTGTCCTTTACAGCCCTGAGTCCTTGTGAATGTTAAGTGACCATTAGCTGTGGGCTTAAAGCCGCTCTTGCGGGAAACGGCCACAAGGTGGCAGCATTTCTACATTTCCAACTCTGGGTTCTTGGGCAACAGAGCCTTAATGGAAATCGTGTTAGTAGGCTGCAAATTAGAGTGGAATGTGCCAGGGTAAACCCCCAAGAGCTAATATCTCCGTATCTCTTATCTCTTTTATAAATTTTAATTTTTATTAATTATCAGAGCAAATTTGATAAAAATGTTGTGTTTCTTCTACGTTTACAAAATCTGGTTCATTATATCTATGTATCTGTCTATTCATCTTTGGTTCCTTTCCCATGTACGTTATTACAGAGTGTTTAGTAGACCTCTCTTGGTATTCCACAGGCATTTTGTGATTATATATTTCATGTGTTAGTACATGTCTGTTAACCCCCATATCCTAATTAATTCATCTTTACACCTTTACATTTGGTTAAAAATAATTTTATGTTAATCCATGCATGTCCTTCTCTTGGAATCATGTTCGTGGTAACAATTTTTAGGTAACACCTATAAGTGATGTCATAGGATATCTGTCTTTCGGTTTCTTTCTTACTGCAAGTTGAGTGATTATGTCTAGATCCTTCTATGGTGGTACAAACGGCACTGTTTCATTCTCCCATGGGTAATATTGCATTGTGAACACAGACAACTTCTTTGTGCATGCTGATGGGCAGGATGTAAATTACCAACAGCCACTCTGGAGAAGTGTACGGTGTTTCCTAAAACATCTAAAAACAGAGCTACAGAGCATAGGGCACTTCCACTCACAGGCGTATCTCTTGGGAAAACTAAAAATCAACAAGACACAGGCACGCCAAACTTTATGGCTGCTCTGTTTACAAGAACCTCGACTTCTGTACACCTTAAATATTCCAGGGAAGAGAAAAATGGATAAAGAAGTTGTGGTACTTCTGTACAAGGGAATATCACTCAGCCATGAAATCAATGCCATAAGGCTAGTAGCAGCATAATGAGTGGATATAGGTATGATGATTCTAAGTGAAATAAGTCACACAGAAAAAGAAACTTATCATAAGATATCACTTATAGAGGGAATGTAAAAATCGCTACACATGAATTGAATTACAAAACAGAACAGTCACACATTTAGAAAACACCCTTATGCCTGCTTAAGGGGAAAGGTGAGGTGGGGTGATACATAACACAAGAGTTTGAAATTAGCACAGATACCTTTCCATAAACCAAATATGTAATAGACAAGACCTACTCCTTGCTCAATGAACTGGACTCAACACCCCGTACTTACCGCAGGATATATCTGACTAATAAGAATCTGAAAACCATGTACTGATATCTCTCTGTAAGTGAATCAAGTGTGTGTAGACGGGCATAAACACAGAAGTGAAAATCAGCTAAACACCATTATAAAAATAAATTTCAAAAACAAAACACAAAGACAGCGAAAGAGAGAGACATTCTTAAAAAATTCGTTCACGGGCTGTGATGCACCCTGGATTGACCACATCTACACCACAGCTGGATGAGACATAAGGCTGGACACTCTTGGGGCTGAGAGGATTGGTGAGGTTGGGTGAGCAAATGCAGACCCTTTAAAGTAATACCGCATAATACCCATTCCAAGGGTCCCAACTCTTCAGGTTTAAGGGAATCTTCTTACAGCTAAAACATGCATGGGAAACCCAGAGGATTGTACACCGTGTGATCGGGAAAGGTCTCTAAAACACACCTCATTTTTCATCTCTTGGTGCTCGGGTTCGCCATTGCAGCCGCTTTACTCTCAATCTCCACACTTGGGGAGTCAGCACCTTTAACCTCCTGTTTCGCACAGTTTGCAATTTGTGCAGAGGATGCACGGGAAGAGGGGGAACCAATGAGAGACTAGCTGTAGGCATTTGGACGGGCACAAGTCACTCTAATCTCCCTCCAGGAAGAAGAATTAACCAAATGCTCTGCCTGCCCCCCACCCCAACCATAATAGGGCCTGAAGCAATCCTGCGGTTTTGTGGCCAGCTCACAAGAAAGCGAGTTGAAAAACGGACCTCAGGGGCATTGCAATTCACAAACCTGCAGAGTTACAAATGATAACTATCGTCCAAAAATATATTGAGGTAAGGTATGAAGAGGATTTGAAAGCAAGGCAGAATTGCAGGAAACAGATTTCAAGAGGTAGATTTGAGTTGCCTTTAAAGCACATGAAAAGCGGCAGAACTTCAACAATGATGCAGTTGGCCAAAGGGCGTATGCGTTTTTTCCTGAATACACTCAGGAAAAAACGCATACGCCTTTTTTGGCCTAGCAAGAAAGCGGGCAATGCAAATCAGCACTACAAAGAAGTCTCACTTCCCACCGGTGAAAAGGGCCATCCTAAAAAATTGTAAAAACCAGAAATGCAGGACAGGCTGTGGAGAACAGGGAGCCTTGTTACGCTGATGGGTGGGATGTAAATTGCCAACAGCCACTCTGGAGATGCGTATGGTGTTTCCTGAAACATCTAAAAAACAGAGCCACAGAGCACATGTCCACTCTTGGGCGTATATCTTGGGAAAACCCAAAATTGACAGGACACAGGCACCCCTATGTTTAGTGCTGCTCTGTTTAGAAATACCTCAGCTTGGTACCACTTAAATGTCCTTGGAAGGAAAAAATGGATAAAGAAGATGTGGTACTTACGTACAGTGGAATATTCCTGAGCAATTAAATCAATGAAATAAGGCCAGTTGCGGCAATTCGTGGAGACTGAGGTACGATCATTCTAAGTGACATAAGTCAGACATAAAAAGAGACTTCTCATATGGTATCACTTACAGATGGTATCTATAAACGGCTACACATGAACTCAATTACAAAACAGAAACAGAGTCACACATTTAGAAAACACACTTATGGGTGCTAAAGGAGAAAGTTGGTGTGGGTGATGCATAAACCAGTAGGTTGTAATTAGCATAGATATGGTTCCAGAAACAAAATAGGTAATCAACAGGACCTACTGTATAGCTCAAAGAGCTAGACTCAGAACACTGTTGTCACCGGAAAAGGATACATAAGACTGGTAAGAATCTGTAAAAGAATTTATTGATGTCTCTCTTTAAGTGAATCAAGTAGATGTAGAGCATTAAGAAACAGAGTATTGAAAATCAGCCATACCCCATTATAAAATTAAATAACACGAACAAAAAAAAAAAAGACAGAGAGAGAGAGAGAAATTCTTACAAAATTTGTTCAAAGGGCTGTGTTGCAACCTGGACTGAACACATCTAGACACACAGCTGGATGGGACCCAAGGCTCTACACTCGTGGGTCTGAGAGGCTTGGTGAGGATGGGACAGCAAATGCAGCAATTTTTGAGTAATACTGCCTGGCCCCCATTCCATGGGTCCCAAGTCTCCAGGTGCAGGGGACCCTTCCTATAGCTAAAACATGAATGGGACATCCAGAGGATGGTACACCATCTGTTCGGGAAGACTTTGGAAAAGTCACCTCATCTCCACTTCTCCTGGTATTCGGGTTCCCTAGATCCTTTCCTTAGAGTCCCCCCACTTTCGGAAGGCAGCACACTCAACAGCCAGTTTTGCACAGCTTGGAATTTTCCGTTTGAAGAAGGGGAATGGGGATGGAATGAGACACAAGCCCTAGATGTTTGGACAGGCATATGCCACTCTAGTTTCCTAATCTGGAAGAAGAATTTCCCTATCCTTCAGGTGCCCCAGGAACCGGAATGGGTCTGTAGAAATCCTGCCCCTTTGTGGCTGCTTCCCTAAACAACAAGTTGAAAACTGGTGCTCAGGGGCACTGCAGGGTTGTAACTGACACCTCTAATGGAGTCATTTCTTGAGCCAAGTATTTGTAAGGGCCTTGTAAGCAAGGCAGAATTGCAGGAAAGGGATTTCAAGAGGTAGTTTGCACTCACCATTAAAGCACATGCAAAGCTGCTAAACATCACCAATGATGCAGTTTGCCAAAAAGGCTGTATGCGTTGTTCCTTAATATATTCAGGAAAAACCCTTACTCCATTTTTGGCCAACAAAACAGGTGGGCAATGTAAATTAATACTACAAAGAGGTATCACTCCGCACCAGTCAGAATGGCCAAGCTCACAAAGTGTAAAACCTGAAATGCAGGACAGGGCGTGGAGAAAAGGGAACCCTGACAAGCTGATGGTGGGAATGTAAATTGCTAACGGCCACTCTGGAGAAGTGGGTGGTGATTCCTTAGAAATTTAAAAAACAGAGCTTCACAGCACATGGCGCTTCCACTCCTGGGCCTGTATCTTGGAAAAAACGTAAATTTACAGGACCCAGGCACTCCAAAATTTATGCAGCCCTGTTTACAAGAGCCTCTACCTGGAAGCTACGTAAACGTCCTTGGAAGGAAGCCTGGATAAAGAAATTATGGTAGATATCTACAATGGAATATTACTCAGCCATGAAATGAATGAAATAAGGCCATTTGCAGTCACTCGGAAGGACCTAGATACATTTATACTAAGTGTCATAAATCACACAATGATAAATATCATATGATATTACTTATCGGTGGAATCTAACAATTGATACAAAGGTACTATCTTACAACACAGAAACAGAGCCCCAGACTTAGAACACAAACTTATGGTTACCAAACTGGAAAGGTGTGTTGGAGGCATAAATCATGAGGTTGGAGTTAGTATATACATATTTACAGAGAGAAAACTTGTCATCAACATGGACCTGCTGTAGAGCACTTGGAACTCTTCTCAACACCCTTTACTAACCTCAATGGGAAAATAATTCCAAAAAGAATATATAGTCTTCTCTGTATAAATGAATCATGTTGGTGTGTAACAAAAATGAACACAACATAGTAAATCAACTATACTCCATTATAAATTTAAAATTAAATTATAGAAAAGAAAAATGATCATTAAATTCATTTAGTCGCGGTGAACGTGCTAGTGTCTCATCCCTGGACACAGACCCAATTTGGTCCCAAGGCTGGACTGTTGTGGGCCTGAGGACCTCGGGAGGATATGCCAGCTAATTCGACCCCTTGAACATGTAGTACCTGGTCCCCTCTGCATGGGATCACCATCTCCAGATCTAAGTGTGCCCTCATACTACTAAACCAACCCTCTGACACCCAAAGGATGGTGGACTCTCTGGGCTGGATGACATTTGGAAAATCACCTGGTCTCAACATATCTTGGTGTTTGGGTTCCGACCTCCCGACTCCTTCGTTAGGGTCATCCCACTCTACAAGACAGCACCCTCAAGAGGTGATTTTTCAGGGGTTTATACATGTTCAGGGGATGAAGGGTAAGGGGGAAGAAGGAATGGGACAGAAGCCCGTACGTGTTTGGTCAGGCATATTCCACTCTAATTTAAAACCCAGGAACAGGACTTTCCCTACATCTAAGGTTGTGTCAGTAACCAGAGAGGGACAGTAGAAATCCTGCCGTCTTCTGTTTCCCATAACAACAATTCTAAAACTGGACCTTATAGGCACTTCATATTCACAATGCCTGGGGAGCTGTAAATGACAACAGCCCTCAAAAAAAGTCTTGGTGTAGGTAATTGAAATAGACTTCAAACAACGCAACCTTTCTGGGCTTCCCTGGTGTCACAGTGGTTGAGAGTCCGCCTGCCGATTCAGGGGACACGGGTTTGTGCCCCGGTCCCAGAAAATCCCACATGCTGCGGAGCGGCTGGGCCTGTGAGTCATGGCCACTGAGCCTGCGCGTCCGGAGCCTGTGCTCCGCAACGGGAGAGGCCACAACAGTGAGAGCCCCGCGTACCGCAAAAAAAACCAACAAGGCAACCTTTCAATAACCCTTTTTCAAGGGGTAAATTTTACTCACACCGTTCAAAGAAAAAAAAGCACATATGAAGATGCTCACCATTGTTTTATGTTAGACAAATGCAAATCAGATGTACAAAGAAGTATCACCTGGAAACACTCAGAATAGCCATCCTCACAATGTCTAGAAACAAGAAATGCTTCAGAATGTGTGGAAAGAGGAGAAGCCTACTACTTATTATTATTTTTTTTAATCTGCGTTGGGTCTTCATTGCCGCGTGCAGCTTTTCTATAGTTGCAGCAAGCGGGGGCTATTCATCGTTGTGGTACGCAGCCTTCTCTTTGCAGTGGCTTCTCTTGTTGTGGAGCACAGGCACTAGGCACACAGACTTCAGTAGTTGTGGCACGTGAGCTCAGTAGTTGTGGCTCGTGGGCTCTAGAGCTCAGACTCAGTAGTTGTGGCACAAGGCTTAGTTGCTCTGCGGCGTGTGGGATCTTCTTGGGCCAGGGCTCGAACCTGTGTCCCCTGCACTGGCAGGCAGATTCTTAACCACTGTGCCACCAATACTATGCTATTGGTGGCAATGCCAATTGGTAACAGCCACTATGGAGCACAGAATGGAGGTTACCTGAGTAAGGGGAGGCAGGAGGGATAAACTGGAAATTGGGATTGACATATACACACCACTATATATATAAAAGAGATAACAAATAAGGGCCTACTGTATAGCACAGGGAACTCTACTCAATACTCTGTAATGAACGACCTGTATGGGAAAGGAATCCAAAAAGGACTGGATATATATATATATATAACTGCTTCACTCTTCTGTGCAGCAGAAAGTAACACAACATTGTACATCAACTATACTCCAAAAAAATTGAAACTGAAACGAAATGAAATAAAATAAAATAAAATAGAGCTACCAGATGATCCAGCAAGTTCACTCCTGTGCGCATATCTGGAGGAAAGCATAGATCGAAAAGACACATCTTCCCCAATGTTCACTGCAACACTCTTTACAATAGCGAAGACATGGAAGCAACCAAAATGTCCATCAACATATGAATATAGGTAAGGAATATGTGATACATATATATAATAGAATATGACTCAGCCATAAAATAGGAGAAAATAATGCCAATTGCAGTAACATGGATGGACCTAGAGATGATTGTACTAAGTGAAGTAAGTCAGACACAGTAAGACAAATATTGTACGATATCACTTCTAGGTGGAATCTAAAAATTGATACAAATGAACTAACTTACAAAACAGAGGCAGATTCACAGACTTGGAAAACAAACATGGTTACCAAAGGGGAAAGGTGGGGGGTAGGGATAAATCAGGAACTTGAGGTAAACATACGAATACTACTATATATAACATAGATAAGCAACAAGGACCTACTGTATAGCACAGGGAACTCTACTCAGTATTCTGGGAATACCTTTATCAGAAAAGAATCTGAAAAAGAATGAATATATGCATATGTGTAACTGAATCACTTCCTGTGCAGCTGAAATGAACACAACATTGTAAATCAACTATACTCCCATAAAATTTAAATTACAAAATAAGGAAAATCACCTATATATCAAAAGAAAAAAAGAATTCCCATATATTTTTATGGCTCGATAGATTATTTTTTTAGTGCTCAATATTATCCCATTCCCAGAATATATTAATACTATATCATTTCATTCACCTATTGGAGGACACCTTAGTTTCATTCACAGTTTGGCAATATTGAATTAGGTGCTATAAATATCCATATGCAGGTTTTCGTCTGGAAGTATGTTTTAAACTACTTTCAGTAAATATCCATGAGAACACTTGCCAGATTGTACAGTAAGGGAATGTTCACTATTATAGCAAGTGTCAATCAGACTACCAAAGTAGCTGTATTATTTTTCATTTCCACCAATAACAAATGACATTTCCTATTGTTCCACATCCCCTACAGAATTTGTTCTTGTCATTGTTCACATTTTAGCCATTCTAAGTGTTACATAGTGGTATGTAATTGTATTTTTAATTTGCTTTTTCATGACAGCATGTAATCTGGATTATTCTTCTGTATACTTATATGCATAGTGTCTATTTTCTTTGGTGAGGTGTCCATAAAGTATATTGGTCCACATTTTATTTAGGCTGCTGTCATTTTTTTCTACCCAATCTGTATGTGTTTTATTTATTTTCGTGCCTTATTGCATTAGCAAGCACTTGGAGTAAAATATGGAAAAGGAGTCATGAAAGGGGACATCCTTCCTTTTACCTGAACTTAGTGGAAAAGCTTCATGTTGTTGACCATTAATCATGATGTAAGTTAAAAGTTTCCTGTAGATCTTTGTTATCAACTTGAGAAAGCTCCAGTCTATTTCTTTAACTGAGAGTTTTTATGAAGAATGGGTGTTAGAATTTTTCAGAGGTCTTCTGAATCTATTGATATGCTAATGATTGTCTTTAGGATGTTGATATGATGGATATAATTATTTGATTTTAGAATGTTGAACCAGCCTTGCATACCTGGGATTATTCCCTCTCATTCATGATATAAAATTCTCTCAAAATATTGTTGGGTTCGATTTGTTAATATTTTGTTGAGGATTTTCACATTGACGTCCCTGAGAGATATTGGTCAGTTTTCTTTACTATTCATATGTTCCTCTAAGTTTGGATGTTGTGAATTTAGTGTCAGACATTCATTTGGGGAGATTCTCAGTCATTTAAAAAAATATTTTTTGTTCTTTGTTATCTTTATTCTACTCCTGCTATACCCATTATGTATAGGTCACAGCATTTTCACTGTTCCACAATTATTGATTACTCTGTTCTGTTGATTTTTTTCCTGCCCATTTTCTCTTTTCTTTTGAGATTTAAAGGTTTCTCTTGATATGTCTTCAAACTCACAGATATTTCTCCTCAGCCACCTCTTTGACTGCTAAAACAAAACACGAGAGACTTGGTATTTTATAAGCAACAGAATATTTTTGTTTCCTCATAATTGCTGAGGCTGAAAAATTCAAGAACAAGTTACCAGGGGCTTTCCTGGTAGTGCAGTGGTTAAGAATCTGCCTAATAATAAAGGGGACACGGGTTCGAGCACTGGTCTGGGAAGATCCCACATGCCATGGAACAACTAAGCCCATGTACCAGAAATACTGTGCCTGTGCTCTAGAGCCCACAGAACACAACTACTGAGCCCGTGTGCCACAACTACTGAAACCCACACACCTAGAGCCCGTGCTCCGCAACAAGAGAAGCCACCCAATGAGAAGACTGCACACTGCAACAAAGACCCAATGCAGCCAAAAAATTAATTAATTAATTAATTAATTATTTTAAAAAAGAACAAGTTGCCAGCTGACTTAGTGTCTGGTGAGGGACCAATTTCTGGTTCATAACGTGGGTCTTCTCGCTCGGCAATGAAATCATGTAATGGGCATAAGATCTTCTGTGTGCTACATTTATTATTAGGTCACTAACCCCATGTTTGAGGTCTCTGCCCTCATGACCTAATCACCTCCCAAAAGCCCCACCTCCTAATACCATCAACATGGGAGCTGGGTTTCAAAATTTTAAAATTAGAGGTACAGGGCTTCTCTGGTGGCGGAGTGGTTGAGAGTCCACCTGCCGATGCAGGAGACACGAGTTCGTGCCCCGGTCCGGGAGGATCCCACATGCCGTGGAGCGGCTGGGCCCGTGACCCATGGCCACTGAGCCTGCGCGTCTGGAGCCTGTGCTCCACAATGGGAGAGGCCACAACAGTGAGAGGCCTGCGTACCGCAAAAAAATAAAATAAAATAAAATAAGAATAAAATTAGAGGTACAAAATGCTTACACCATAACAAGGACCACAGAGTTAACTGATTTTTCCTTTCATGTTAAAGGTTTGCATATTTATATTTATTATATAATCCCAAAACCCCTGTTGTTTTTTTTAAGATTCTTTTCCTGTATACGCCAGTACAGACCATTGAGTAGAGTTCCCTGTGCTATGAAGCAGGTCCTTATCAATACTTATCTATTTTATATATAGTAGTGTGTATATGTCAGTCCCAATCTCTCAATTTATCCCTTCCCCACTTATCCCCTGGTAACCATAAGTTTGTTTTCTATATCCATGACTCTATTTGTGTTGTGTAAATAAGTTCATTTGTACCTTTGTTTTCTTTTTTAGATTCCTCATATAAGCAATATCATATGATATCTGTCTTTCTGTGTCTGACTTGCTTCACTCAGTATAACAATCTCTAGGTCCATCCATGTTGCTACAAAACCCTTAATTGTTAAGGATAACTCTCAATTTTTTCCAGTATCATCATCAATTCTTTCTGGCAGACATGTGATAACACTTATTAAACAGGGATATTGAGACCAAGGCTCCTGACCTGCCAACAAACAAAACATCATTCATATAGTGAAAACTCTGCACATCAAAGGATGAAAGCACTTGGTCTAAATCCCTTTGCACCCACTGCTGACAGAGGGCAGAGGAGTTTGACTCACTAGTCTTCCTTACATGCACTTCGTCCTAATGGGGTATTCCATCTAAAACTTATAAGAAGTGGGAATGCATCATGGAACACACCAATCTCTACTACAGATTCTGAAGCAGCAAAAAAACAAAAACATGATGAATCCATCCAAAGATTCTGTCCACATTGTTACAATAGTTTCCCTCACACTGTGAACCCTTTTCAAACACTATCACTTGAACCTATTTTTATTTTTTTCAACAAAAATGATGTTAATCTGCAGTCACATGCTCCAGTAATATTACACTATCCCTTGTGCAAATATGTAGGGATTTGAGTAGCTATGGGAGGCTATCATGAGAGATTGCCTAGAGTAATTAGGACATTTCATTTAATGTTGACACTTCTCCCTAAGATGTCTGCTGTCCTCTTCTTTTTGTAGCTACTAGCATCGAGAAAGTGACCAAGATAAGGCCCTTCTCTTTTCCTGCCCATGAATGCACCCGTGATGAACCCCACAGACCTTGGTGCTTCCAGAACCCCCTGAACCTACTGACCCTCCATGCATGGCATGACATAGATAAGGATGGTGACATGTACACTTGTATAGAGCATGCTATAAAATTTTCGAGTCTTCCCTTCCTCATAATTCCAAAGAATAGATTTCTTTGGATTTCGGGTTAATGCTGATGGAGTTGGTACGTAAGTTGAGGGAGGTATCAGGATACACCAAAAGAGAGGGTAACTGCACAGAAAATACAAGCAGGTACATTTCTGTGTAGTTTCAAGCAGCTTATTTGCTGTATCAACCATGGTGACATGTTGACCCTTCCTCTTTCTACTAGTAGTACAACAAACATAAAGGATATTTAGTCTGCTTGTTTTATCCCCACCTCTCTCAACTGATCTGCATTCACATATAGGACAATGAAGGGCACTTTCTACCATCTTAGCCAATACTTGAGAACTAGAAAATGTGCAGATTTTCCCAGGGATTATTTTCATATTCCCCTATCAGGTCTATGAAGGAATCTTATCTATTGTGTTTAATGAAGTCATATCTCTGATGGCATCCCATAATCAACAAAACTGGAAAGAAATTTGAAGGGTCTTAGACTTTACTGTATTTGAAATTCCAATATTTTAGCCTGACACGTTTTTGGATTTTAGAAAAAAATATTTTAAATGAGACAAAAAATAATTTTTATGACACAAAAGGACAGCAATAGTTTTATATTTTTATCTGTTCCACTTGCACACAAAAGTCTCATGGGGTTATGTAAAGTAGTCCTGTTGGGTGCTGTGCATGGTGCAAGTATGGATTAAAGCTTAGGAATTTAAGCTTCAGTCACCTGAAACTTTTAAATTAGGATGGAAGCAATCCTGTTCAACATTTGAACAGAGCAAGACACTGTCTTTATTTTGTTTGTCAGGTAATTAATCTGTCTTTTGCCCCAAAGAGAGAAACAACTGGCAACTTCCATCAATGTGTTGTACAAAAATCTTTGAACACAGAGTGCAAGCAGAGGCTGATACCAGATGTGAAAAAAAATAAATGAGAGACCCTTGTGGCATTTTCTCCTAACTTATTGCAATTTCCCATTTAAAATGAGGGAATAATCAATCTTCTGAGGATAAAGGCCCAAGGAAGGTTTTTGCTTCTCTGGAATAATGGGATTGCTAAAGATTTCAGGGGGCAAGAAGAATTGGTGAGAATGACCATGAGAAATCAGAAAAGTCAGATCCATGGATGAAGTGATGTTTACCTCTGTGAATCAATGAGAAGTAGGAGCAAATGAAAAGAAAGCTGAATACAACATTTTCGGAATAAATGTAACCTTTCAGCTGTCACAGAAAAATTAATAACTCACTATGATACAACATATTTAGTTTAGAAAGTTAACTTAAATTTAAAGCTTAATAATTAGATGTACCGAAGAAATGAAAACATATTTGTGGTTTACAATAAATAACGTGTTCTGCTACAGATAAGAAGATTACATAAATAAATAGAAATAAGGCTAAATAAATAAAGAGGAAAATAACAAATTAGATGTTATTAACATTAAAAACTGACACTCATCTAAAGAAAGAGGAGAGACAGAGAGAAGAACTCATAGCAAGCATATGTTAAAAACTCCTAAATAAGAAGTCTTCAGATGTTAAAAAAAGAGAAGTCTTCAATAAGAAGATAATGTACTAGCAAAAATGGGGAAAATATACCAAAAGATATCTCAAAAAAGAGAGTACAGAACGTTAAGTAAACATATCAAAAGATGCTTGGCTTCTTAGTAGTCAATTAAATGCAAAAAACTGATACCTGGAATTATCACTCACCAACCAGAAAGTTCAAGTGAAAATGACAGGTATTATCAAGCTTGACAAGAATGTGTATAATTCTTGAATCTCATTCACTGCTGCTGAGCATGAAAAATCATGCAAATGTTTTGAAAATATTTAGAAATATCTAAAAAGATAAACACATGAAAGCTATGACTTGAAAATTTTACTACTACATGTATACTGAACAATAATTTACACACACACCACCAAAGCTCAAGTTCTAGAATTTATATACCAGTGCTATTCTCAGTAGACACAAACTGAAAATCACTCATATTGTAATACACATTGGAATAAATTAATTTTTTATTTACTCTATGGAATCCTATGCAACAGTGGCAATGCATGATCATAACAACAGGCAACCATATAGGCATATTCACAAGCAACAAAAAATAAAAAGCCCAATCCAAAAGTGATTTTACTGTGCCATAACATTTATATAAAATACAAAATACAGGTAACGTGATCTTTTTGTTAGATACCAGAACAATATTAAACCTTAAGGGGAGTCACTAGAATGGGACCACGGGGCCTCTGAGTATCTGGCAATTTTCTGTGTCTTTATCTAGAAGCTATGTATAGAGTGTATTCAGATTCTGAATTTTCTGAAATTTGTCATTTCCTTACAAACCATGCATGTCTCTAGTTGTTTTTTATACATAACAAAAAGTAAAAAAGATAGAGTAGGGAAGGTAATTATATTAGCACTTTAATATCCATGCTTTTCAAGGTGGAAGTGAAAGGTATTAAATACTTGACATTGTGATTACTTCTTAAAAGGTGAAAATTTGAGATTAATAAATAAGACATACTTCTTCATATATAATCCTCAAAGAGGAGGGGTAGAAAGGAGTATTATTTTTTTAATTTAATACAGAATCGTTAAGATAGAAAATAATGAAAACAGAATAGGTTTAAAAAAGAGCACACTGGACTTCCCTGGTGGCACAGTGGGTAAGGATTTGCCTGCCAATGCAGGGGACAGGGGTTCAAGCCCTGGTCTGGGAAGATCCCACATGCTGCAGAGCTACTAAGCCCATGTGCCACAACTACTAAGCCTGCGCTCTAGAGCCTGCAAGCAACAACTATTGAGGCTGCATGACACAACTACTGAAGCCCATGCACCTAGAGCCCATACTCCACAACAAGAGAAACCACCACAAGGAGAAGCCCGTGCACCACAACGATGAGTAACCCCTGCTTGACACAACTAGAGAAACCCTGTGCAGCAATGAAGACCCAATGCAACCAAAAATAAATAAAATTAACTCTTTTCACTTCTGAGATGACTCACTCACGTGGCTGTAGGTAAGAAGCCTCAGTTCCTTGCCACATGGATCTCTCCTTAGGGCTGCTTGAGTGTCCTCATGACATGGCAGCTGGCTTACCCCAGGATGAGCGATCTAGCAGAAACCAAAGCAGAAGCTGCAATGTCTTTTATAACTTTGGAAGCTGCACTCTGTCATTCTGCAATTTCTTATTTGTTAAACAGTCAGCCCTTTTCAAGTGCGAGGAGCCACACAGGTACATGAAGACTGGAAGATAATTAGGGGATAATTAGGGCCATCTTGGAGGCTGGCTACCTAAGTGGCTGACTAGCCGAAGATTGAATTTTGTTTTCTTCACTTCTGGAGAGAAAATGGTCAGTTCTCATTGGTGGTCTTTGAGATATACCAAAGCTACCTCTTGCTCCCACCCCCAGCCGTGTGGCTGACAGGGTCTTGGTGCTCCGGCCAGGTGTCAGGCCTGTGCCTCTGAGGTGGGAGAGCCGAGTTCAGGACATTGGTGAACCAGAGACCTCCAGGTAATATCAAACGGAGAAAGCTCTCCCAGAGATATCCGTCTCAATGCTAAGACCCAGCTCCACTCAGAGACCAGCAAGATCCAGTGCTGGACATCCCATGCCAAACAACTAGCAAGACAGGAATGCAGGCCCACCCATTAGCAGAGAGGCTGCCTAAAATCATAATAAGGCCACAGACACCCCAAAACATACCACCGGATGCGGACCTGTCCACCAGAAAGACAAGATCCAGACACACCCACCAGAACACAGGCACTAGTCCCCTCCACCAAAAAACCTACACAACCCGCTGAACCAACCTCAGCCACTGGAGGCAGACACCAAAAACAAGAGGAACGACGAATCTGCAGCCTGCAAAAAGGAGACCCCAAACACAGTCCCCAAAGCCAAATGAGAAGACAGAGAAACACACAGCAGATGAAGAAGCAAGGTAAAATCCCACCAGAACAAACAAATATAGAGGAAATAGGCAGTCTACCTGAAAAAGAATTCAGAGTAATGATAGTGAAGTTGATTCCAAATCTTGGAACTGGAATGGAGAATATACAAGAAACATTTAACAAGGACCTAGAAGAACTAAAGAGCAAACAAACAATGATGAACAACACAATAAATGGAACGAAAAATTCTCTAGAAGGAAACAGTAGCAGAATAACTGAGGCAGAAGAATGGATAAATGATCTGGAAGATAAAATAGTGGAAATAACTACTGCAGAGCAGAATAAAGAAAAAAGAATGAAAAGAATTGAGGACAATCTGACACACCTCTGGGACGACATTAAACACACCAATATTCGAATATAGGGGTCCCAGAAGTAGAAGAGAAAAAGAAAGAGACAGAAAATATTTGAGGAGATTATAGTTGAAAACTTCCCTAATATGGGAAAGGAAATCATTAAAATCATTAATCAAGCCCAGGAAGTGCAGAGAGTCCCATACAAGATAAACCCAAGGAGAAACATGCCAAAACATATATTAATCAAACTATCAAAAATTAAATACAAAGAAAACATCTTAAAAGCAGCAAGGGAAAAACAACAAATAACATACAAGGGATTCCCCATAAGGTTAACAGCTGATCTTTCAGCAGAAACTCTGCAAGCCAGAAGGGACTGGCAGGACATATTTAAAGTGATGAAAGGGGAAAAGCTACAACCAAGATTATTCGATCCAGCAAGGATCTCATTCAGATTTGACAGAGAAATTAAAACCTTTACAGACAAGCATAAGCTAAGAGAAATCAGCACCACCAAACCAGCTTTATAGCAAATGCTAAAGGAACTTCTCTAGGCAGGAAACACAAGAGAAGGAAAAGACCTACAATAACAAAACCAAAACAATTAAGAAAATGGTAGTAACAACATACATATCAATAATTACCTTAAATGTAAATGGATTAAATGCTCCAACGAAAAGACATAGACTGGCTGAATGGATCCAAAAACATGACCGGTATATATGCGGTCTACAAGAGACCCACTTCAGACCAAGGGACACATACAGACTGAAAGTTAGGGGATGGAATAAGATATTCCATTCAAATGGAAATCAAAAGAAAGCTAGAGTAGCAATTCTCACATCAGAAAATAAAGACTTTAAAATAAAGACTATTACAGGAGACAAAGAAGGACACTACATAATGATCAAGGGATCAATCCAAAAAGAAGATATAACAATTGTACATACTTATGCACCCAACATAGGAGCACCTCAATACATAAGGCAAATGCTAACAGCCATTAAAGGGGAAATCGACAGTAACACAATCATAGTAGGGGACTTTAGCACCCCTCTTTCACCAATGAACAGATCATCCAAAATGAAAATAAATAAGGAAACACAAGTTTTAAATGATACATTAAACAAGATGGACTTAATTGATATTTATATGACATTCCATCCAAAGACAACAGAATACACTTTTTCTCAAGTGCTCGTGGAACATTCTCCAGGACAGATCATATCTTGGGTCACAAATCAAGCCTTGGTAAATTTAAGAAAATTGAAATCGTATCAAGTATATTTTCCGACCACAATGCTATCAGACTAGATATCAATTACAGGAAAAAATCTGTAAAAAAATACAAACACATGGACGCTAAACAATAGACCACTTAATAACCAAGACATCACTGAAGAAATCAAAGAGGAAATAAAAAAAATACCTAGAAACAAATGACAAAACATGAAGACCCAAAACCTATGGGATGCAGCAAAAACAGTTCTAAGGGGAAGTTTATAGCAATACAATCCTACCTCAAGAAACAAGAAACATCTCAAATAAACAAGCTAAACTTATACCTAAAGCAATTAGAGAAAGAAAAAAAAAACCCAAAGTCAGCAGAGGAAAGAAATCATAGAGATCAGATCAGAAATAAATGAAAAAGAAATGAAGGAAACAACAGCAAAGATCAAAAAAACTAAAAGCTGTTCTCTGAGAAGATAAACAAAATTGATAAACCATTAGCCAGACTCTTCAGCAAAAAAAAGAGAGAAGACTCAATCGAATTACAAATGAAAAAAGAGAAGTAACAACTGACACTGCAGAGATACAAAGGATCATGAGAGATTACTGCAAGCAACTATATGCCAATATAATGGACAACCTGGAAGAAATGGACAAATTCCTAGAAAAGCACAACCTTCCAAGACTGAAGCAGGAAAAAATAGAAACTATAAACAAACCAATCCCAAGCAGTGAAATTGAGACTGTGATTAAAAATCTTCCAACAGGGCTTCCCTGGTGGCTCAGTGGTTGAGAGTCCACCTGCCGATGCAGGGGACACGGGTTCGTTCCCCAGTCTGGGAAGATCCCACATGCCGCAGAGCAGCTGGGCCCGTGAGCCATGGCTGCTGAGCCTGCGCATCTGGAGCCTGTGCTCCGTGACGGGAGAGGCCACAGCGGTGAGAGGCCCGTGTACCGCAAAAAAAAAAAAAAAATCTTCCAACAAACAAAACCTCAGGACCAGATGGCTTCACACATAAATTCTATCAAACATTTAGAGAAGATTTAACACCTATCCTTCTCAAACTCTTCCAAAATATAGCAGAGGGAGGAACTCTCCCAAACTTATTCTATGAGACCACCATCACCCTGATACCAAAACCAGACAAAGATGTCACAAAGAAAGAAAACTACAGGCCAATATCACTGATGAACACAGATGCAAAAATCCACAGCAAAATACTAGAAAACAGAATCCAACAGCGCATTAAAAGGATCATACACCAAGATCAAGTGGGATATATCCCAGGGATGCAAGGATTCTTCAATACATGCAAATCAATGTGATACACCACATTAAAAAACCATATGGTCATCTCAGTAGATGCAGAAAATGCTTTTGACAATATTAAACACCCATTTATGATAAAAACCCTCCAGAAAGTAGGCATAGAGGGAACTTTATTCAACATAATAAAGGCCATATATGACAAACCGACAGCCAACATCGTTCTCAATCGTGAAAAAGTGAAAGCATTTCCACCAAGATCAGGAGCAAGACAAGGTTGCACACTCTCACCACTGTGATTCAACACACTTTTGAAATTTTTAGCTACAGAAATCAGAGGAGAAAAATAAAAGGAATCCAAATTGGAAAAGAAGAAGTTAAGCTCTCACTGTTTGCAGATGACTTGATACTATATATAGAGAATCCTAAAGATGCTACCAGAAACCTACTAGAGTTAATCAACGAATCTGGTAAGGTTGCATGATACAAAGTTAATGTACAGATATCTCTTTCATTCCTATACACTAAATATGAAAAATCTGAAAGAGAAATTAAGGAAACACTCCCATTTACCACTGCAACAAAAAGAATAAAATACCTAGGAATAAACCTACCTAAGGAGACAAAAGACGTTTACTCAACAAACTATAAGACACTGATGAAAGAAATCAAAGATGACACAGATAGAGAGATATACCATGTTCTTGGTTTGGAAGAATCAACATTGTGAAAATGACTATACTACCCAAAGCAATCTACAGATTCAATGCAATCCCTATCAAACTACCAATGGCATTTTTCAGAGAACTGGAACAAAACATTTCACGATTTGTATGGGAACATAAAAGACCCCGAAATGCCAAAGCAATCTTGAGAAGAAAAACAGAGCTGGAGGAATCAGGCTCCCTGACTTCAGACAATACTACAAAGCTACAGTAGTCAAGACAGTATGGTACTGGCACAAAGACAGAAATATAGATCAATGGAACAGGAGAGAGAGCCCAGAGATAAACCCATACACATATGGCCACCTTATTTTTGATAAAGGAGGTAAGAATATACAATGGAGAAGTCACAGCCTCTTCAATAATTGGTGCTGGGAAAACTTGACAGCTACTGGTAAAAGAACGAAATTAGATCTAACACCTAACCCTAGGTCTAACCCTAACATCATACACAAAACTAAACTCAAAATGGATTAAAGACCAAAATGTAAGGCCAAACACTATAAAACTCTTAGAGGAAAACATAAGCAGAACACTGTATGACATTAATCACAGCAAGATCCTTTTTGACCCACCTCCTAGAGAAATGGAAATAACAACAAAAATAAACAAATGAGACCTAATGAGACTTAAAAGCTTTTGCACAGCAAAGGAAAATGTAAGCAAGACGAAAAGACAACCTTCAGAATGGGAGAAAGTATTTGCCAACAAAGCAACTGACAAAGGATTAATCTCCAAACTTTACAAGCAGCCCATGCAGATCAATATCAAAAAACAAACAACCCAATCCATAAATGGGCAGAAGACCTAAATAGACACTTCTCCAAAGAAGATATACAGATTGCCAACAAACAGATGAAAGAAAGCTCAACATCACCGATCACTGGAGAAATGCAAATCAAAATTACAATGAGGTATCACCACGCACAGGTAAGAATGGCCATCATCAAAAAAATCTACAAACATTAAATGCTGCAGAGGTGTGGAGAAAAGGGAACCCTCTTGCACCGTTGGTGGGAGTGTAAATTGATACAGCCACTATCCAGAACAGTATGGAGGTTCCTTAAAAACCTAAAAATAGAACTACCATATGACACAGCAATCCCACTACTGGGCATATACCTGGAGAAAACCATAATTCAAAACGAGTCATGGGGCTTCCCTGGTGGCGCAGTGGTTGAGAGTCCGCCTGTGGATGCAGGGGACACGGGTTCGTGCCCCGGTCTGGGAGGATCCCACATGCCACGGGGCGGCTGGGCCCGTGAGCCATGGCCACTGGGCCTGCGCGTCCGGAGCCTGTGCTCCGCAACGGGAGAGGCCACAACAGCGAGAGGCCTGCATACCGCAAAAAAAAAAAAAAAAAAAAAACACGAGTCATGTACCAAAATGTTCATTGCAGCTCTATTTGCAATAGCAAGGACACGGAAGCAATCTAAGTGTCCAATCAACTGATGAATGGATAAAGAAGATGTTGCACATCTTCAATATAAAATGGAATATTATTCAGCCATAATAAGAAATGAAATTGAGTTATTTGTAGTGAGGTGGATGGACCTAGAGTCTGTCATACAGAGTGAAGTAAGTCAGAAATAGAAAAACAAATACTCTATGCTAACACATATATATGGAATCTAATAACAAAGAGAAGAAATGGTTTGGAAGAACCTAGGGGCAGGACAGGAATAAAGACGCAGACATAGAGAATGGACTTGAGGAAATGAGGAGGGGGAAGGGTAAGCTGGGACGAAGTGAGAGAGTGGCATGGACTTATATATACTACCAAATGTAAAACAGACAGCTAGTAGGAAACAGCTGCATAGCACAGGGAGATCAGCTCAGTGCTTTGTGACCACTTACAGGGGTGAGATACGGAGTGTGGGAGGTAGACACAAGAGGGAGGAGATATGGGGATATATGTATATGTAGAGCTTGTTCACTTTGTTATAAAAACAGAAAGTAACACACCATTGTAAAGCAATTATAGTCCAATAAAGATGATAAAAATAAACAAACAAATAAATAATTTATGCCCTCCCAAATTAAATCTTTTTTTAAAAAAAATAAATAAATAAAAAAGAGCACTCAATAACATGGTAACTCTAAACCTAAGTATTTTCAGTACTATAGTAGATGTAAATGGATTAATATCTCCTATTAAAGTGTAATTTTAAATATTCTGTGCAACTAAATTCTTTTCACTATATGCAGGTAAAATAAAAGAATTACATTAGAAAGGAGAAAACATTCCATGTATTTAAAAACAATAAAACAATAAGCATATAAGAAGCATATAATAAGCATATATAATATCATATAATATATAAGCATATAATATCATTCTTATAATAAGCATCTCAGATAAAATATCTTTAAGTTCAGAACAATTTGTCATTATTGTAATTAGTATTATTATCCCAATTTCTTAAAAATATTTCAATACTTTTTCTGTTTGAAAAAATATTTTAATATTTTTTTCTTTGCTCTTTTGTGGTCTAATACATGGTAAGTATTTAGGTGCTAACATAACCTAAAAATATATGTTGTTTTTTTTACAGCTGAACAAAACTGAATCCAGAAGAAACAGATAACCTGAACATACTGATCACTAAAAGCAAAATAGAATCTGTAATTTAAAAAAACTCCCTACCAACAAAAGTCCAGGATCACATGGTTTCAAAGGCAAATTCTACCAAATATACAAAGCAGAACTTACACTGATTCTTCTCAAAGTCTTCAAAAAGATTGAAGAGTAAGGAATACTTCCAAAGACATTCTATGAAGCCACCATCACCCTGATATCAAAAACAGATGGGGGGGACTTCCCTGGTGGCACAGTGGTTAAGAATCCATCTGCCAATGCAAAGGACACAGGTTCGAGCCCTGGCCTGGGAAGATCCTACATGCCGTGGAGCAACTAAGCCTGTGTGCCACAACTACCGAGCCTGCGCTCTACAGCCCATGAGCCACAACTACTGAGCCTCATAGCCACAACTGCTGAAGCCCACGCACCTAGATCCCATGCTCTGCAACAAAAGAAGCCCTGTCAATGAACAGCCTGCACACCACAATGATGAGTAGCCACAACTAGAGACAGCCCGTGCACAGCAACGGACACCCAATGCATCCAAAAATAAATAAATAAATAAATTTACTAAAAAACAAACAAACAAACAAAACAGATGGGGACTTTTCTGGTGGTCCAGCAGTTAAGATTTCGCCTTCCAGTGCAAGGGGGGCGGGTTCAATCCCTGATGGTGGAGCTAAGATCCCACATGCCTCACAAACAAGAAACCAAAACATAAAACAGAAGCAATATTGGAACAAATTCAATAAAGACTTAAAAAAAACACAGAGAAAGACAGAAATAAAGAATGAAATAATGCCATTTGCAGCAACATGGATGGACCTAGAGATAATGATACTAAGTGAAGTAAGTCAGAAAGAGAAAGACAAATACCACATAATATCACTTATATGTGGAATCGAAAACAGGACACAAATGAACATGTTAGCGAAACTGGAACAAACAGATATAGAAAACAGAGTTGTGGTTGTCAAGGAGAGAGTGAAGGAAAGATTAGGAGTTTTGGGATAGCAGAAGCAAACTGTTCTACATAGGATGGACAAACCACAAAGACCTACTGTATAGCAGAGGAAACTATATTCAATATCCTGTGATAAACCATACTGGAAAAGAATATATATATATATATATATAAAACTGAATCACTTTGCTGCACAGCAGAAATTAATACAACAATGTATAAGGGCTGCAGAGGGTGTGGAGAAAAGGGAACCCTCCTGCACTGTTGGTGGGAATATAAACTGATACAGCCACTATGGAGAACAATATGGAAGTTCCTTAAAAGCTAAAAATAGAACTACCATATGACCCAGCAATCCCTCTACTGGGCATATACCCTGAGGAAACCATAATTCAAAAAGTCATGTACCACAATGTTCATTGCAGCACTATTTACAATAGCCAGGACATAGAAGCAACCTAAATGTCCATCAACAGATGAATATAGAAAGAAGATGTGGCCCATATATACAATGGAGTATTACTCAGCCATAAAAAGGAACAAAATTGAGTTATTTGTAGTGAGGTGGTTGGACCTAGAGTCTGTCATACAGAGTGAAGTAAGTCAGAAAGAGAAAAACAAATACCATACGTGAACACATATATATGGAATCTAGGAAAATGGGAAAATGGTACTGACGAACCTAGTGACAGGGAAGGAATAAAGATGTGGAGAACGGACTTAAGTACACAGGGTGGAAGGGGAGACAGGGACATAGTGAGAGAGTAGCACTGACATATATACACGACCAAATGTAAAAGAGCTAGTGGTAAGCTGCCACATAGCACAGGGAGATCAGCTCGGTGCTTTATGTCCCCCAGAGGGGTGGGATAGGGAGTGTGGGAGGGAGGCTCAAGAGGGGGGGGGATATGAGGAATATACGTATACATATAGCTGATTCACTTTGTTGTGTTATAAAGCAATTATACTCCAATAAACATGTATTTAAAAAACCCACAACATTGTAAATCAACTACACTAGAAAATATTTAATTGCAAAAAATTTTTTGAATGTAAGTTTTACTGTGTGTGTGTATCACAGGTTCAATATATATGAATTATGTCAAATTGATTACATTGTTTTTCAAAATAAAGAATTTTTGATATTCTACATCAGCTTCATAATATAAATGCAGAAAAACTATATTATTTTTTTCTAAAGTTCAGAAATAGCCATTTTGCTCATTCGGTATACTATAAACCACTAACTATTCAAAAGGGATTCGTGACCTCTTCCTTCCAAAGAAATATTTCTGCACTCACACAAGTTTAATAGAATGTTCCACCATGAACTGACTTCCTACCTTAGAGACACGAGATTTGCATCCTGAAATCTCTTTCTTGCAAAAATGTCCAATTAGCATCACAGAAAAGAAATGCTTTTTTCCAGATGTCAAATTTCATACAACTTTATCAAGACATCATGTATTTTTTTCACACACAGAGACTGTATTTTATTTTTACAAGAGATAAATCAACTGTGACACCAAGCATTGTAAATGGATGACCACAACAAAAGCAACAATGATTGCAATTACCAAACATGAAACACACTCACACTGTGTCATAATATTGACATGCAGTCCAGGAATCCTCCACTGTAAGAGCTCCTTTACTTTGCAGTGAAAGACATCATGTATTTTTAAATTATCAGCACTCACCTGAGGTCTTCAAAAATCAACAAAAACATAATTTTGTGTTCTCTTTCATTTATTCTGGTTCTAAGTGGTCACTTCTAAACGAAAGTATTTAAGTATGTTAACGTCATCTTATAACATCATATTTCAAATGACTACCGTCTCTCCAAAGATGAAATATGAGGAACTCATAATTAGGCTCTCCAAAGTATTACTCTCTGAATCTGTTGAATTCCACTTCTGCTGAACTCCACACTGTTCATTATTCTCTGAGAATATTCTTTTTCTTGTATGGCCATCACATGCTCTTTCATTTCATGAAGATTTTTCCTACAATTTTATGCCTAGTTTATTTCTGAGAATATGCATTATTTCAGATTGATATTTATAGACTTCTCTATTCTCTATATTAAAGACTTCTCTATAATTCCCTGAGAGTTTCAAGAACTCCTTCTTCTTTTTTTAATACCTAGATTCTGAAGCTCTCCACAAAGCATTACTAAAATTGCATTTACATAAGTATCTACATATTAATCACACATTAATGCATTTACAATTGTATTATGCTGTATTGCTAATTTTGGAGCATAAATGTAGCTGTCTTATTTACCACCCTCTTGGAAATCACTTTAATATTTGCACTTAGGACTTGAAAGAGAATGGATAAATAAAAACCTGAAAATATGCAAATACAATTTATATATTTCTCATAAAATTAGGTGATTATCTAACCTTTATCCAGAGAAAAGAAGAGCCCAGTTACTCTGCAGGCATGATACTCGAGAATGTGTGGTCTTCCAGCACGAAACATGCAGTAATCCATGTGGCAGAGTTTACCTGTGACCAGCTGGGGTTAGTGTCCTATGCATTCCTTACATGCAACATATCAGGAGTGGAAAAAGGGAATTTGTCAGTTGTGGTAATAAGTATAATGAAGATTTGTAGCAGGTCATGCTCAAATATTCAACACAGGTACAATCAAAATTTTGCTCAATTCTGGTAGATCTAAGTCTGTATCTGTTACCCTGTCTTTAACGAGGAAATGTCAGAACTGACTTACAAAAAGAAAAGTGTTTTCTTTGTTTGTTTGTTTGTTTTAATTACAGTCACGGAGAGTAAGACATAGCTCAGAACAGCTAATGTGACTTAGTGATTCTCTCATCAGGAAATACAGTTTCTACTTCCCTGTTTATTCTCCACATCCTGTAGTAAGTTAAGTTTCAATGAAAGATAAATCTACAGGGCGAAAAGAAAAGAAAACTTACATGTGTTGATAAGATCATTCTGACAGGTTTTACCACGTATGTCAGGGTTTCTGGCGATGGACGCAAGCCAGAGCTCCCTACTCTGACATTTTCACTGATGTCATTCCCCTTGATCCTCTTGAAAGTGGATAAAAATGTTTTCTATGTTTTCTTCTTTAAGAAATTAAATAAAGAATGCTTTCTAGACATGATGCTCTAATGATTTTCAGTCAGTGGTCATCAAGAGAGGAAAAGCACAGAATCTCATCCCCACAGAAGGCTGACATTCAGTCAGGTAAGAAAATTCTCCCCAAAATCAGAGCTTCATCTTTAACATGCAATCAAATGCTTTCACAGGTTCTTCATCACTTTGCACTCAGCCCTACCATATGGGATTGGCTCTGAGAATCTCACATCAGACGACTGACAAACATGTCATAGTACACTGATCTGGTACCAGATCCTGCCTCTCTTAATGATCTCCCGCAGGGACATTGCAATATTCTAGGATATTTCCTGGAGCCCTCTACTCTATACAGGTACACTTCCAAGTAGAAACAGAAGCTTTGATTCTCACTGGGACCCCTGCTCTGCCCAAGCAACCTCTCTAGAAATATGATGTTCTAATCTCTCCTGATCAGAACATTTCACGGTCTCTCCCTTGCTAATTTCCTAAAGGTAAAAGAGAAACAAGAAAGAGCAAACTATGCAGGGAGCAATATATAAGATTCCTTTACTTAATGTATTTATCTGATATACCCAAATATTGAGAAATATAGATTCATTTCATAATGGTCAAGAAAAGAGAAGGAGGAACCTCCACGCCAACAGTATATATAAAATGGAATCAATATTGCATAAGCTCCAGCTTAAGCTTAGCTACGAGATACTAACTCTTCTCATAAAGAAGCAATAGTTCTCCCATCATTGAAGCACACTGTGGACTCAGACAGCTGGACACTGAGGGTGTAGTCTCCTCACTCGAATTCTGTACCTGCATCACAGAGCAATGAAATATTCCCAAAGAATTATTAAGGATGAGGCAGGGAGCCGAAATAAAAAAGATGAATCCATAGTCTGCCCTACCATCCGTTCTGCTGGATGTTACCACCATCTTGGCCCAATATGACCTTCCCACTTTTCTCTGGGCCTCCCTACTTTCCACCTCCATCCTCTCATTATATCTTACCTACACTTGGAAACGACTCTAGTTTTTCCACTTATCTTTATCAACAAGTAATCCAAAGAGCAACTGTGTATACAACTCCTTAGAAACCTCAGGTCTGACTCAGTAATACATGACCTTCAAAGTCCAAAGTTTTCCTAATTCCCTTTATTATTTTTTTCTAAATTCCATGTACTTACACTCTCAGGACCTCCACTGTTCTCAGGTTCATCTTCCCTGCAAAATCTGTCAACCTAGACATAGACATAAGTACCACCCTCTAATTATCTCCTAGGGAATCCAGTTTTTAAAAAAGCCTCAGCAAGCCTTATGGACTTTATTAAAGACTCTTTAATATAACCCATGAGAGATAGCAGTACACCCACAGATATCTATTTAATAAACCCTCAGAGTAAATATTTTTTTCTTTTTTATAAAGTCTCTTCTGTCCAATGAAGACTCTCAGCTCTTCTTCTTCAACATATGCAGTGTCTCACCCTTCTGATTACTCTCTGCTCTATCCCAGGGCCACTCCCTTTCCTGATATTACATTCTTTCCCAATTTCGTATGTTAGTAAAATCAAATAACATAAAATATAACATGTTAACTATTATAAAGTGCACCATTCAGTGATATTAAATACATTCATATTATTGGGTGATCAACATCACCATTTATCTTTCTAATTCTTTTCTACGTTTTAAAACTGTAACTCTATATCCTTTAAACGTAACTCTCCTTTTTGTCCCATAACCACCTGAAAAGCATCATTACCCTCCCAATTTCTATGGTTTTGACTACACTAAGTACCCCATATAATTGAAATAAGTAGTTGTATTGTTATGACTCAGTAAAAGTCACAAAAATTGCATTTTGGTAGCTAAATTTCCTCAAGATTCACACATGTTGTAGCATATTCCTAGATCTTTTCCTTCTTATCACTGAATAATATTGTATTATATGGGTATACCACACTTTGCTTTTCCAGGAACTAGTGGATGAACACTTAGGTTGCTTTCATATTTTAGCTACTGTGATTATTACTGCTCTAAACACTGGAGTACAAATATATCTTTAAGACCCTGATTTCAATTCCTTTGGGTATACCTCATAGTACAATTCCTGGATCATGTAGTAATTCTATTTTTCAATATCTGAAAAATTGCCATACTCTTTTGCAAAGCAGCTGTATCATTCTACATTCCCACTGACAGGGCACAATGCTTCCAACTCCCTCACATCCTCACCAATACTTGTTTTCTGCTTGTGTATGTGTGTGTGTGCTTGTGTGTGTATGCATGCACACAAATATATAAACATGCATTTAGTGATATGAAGCATCTATTCAAGTGCTTAGTCATTTGTACATCTTTTTGAAGAACCATATATTCAAGTCTTTTATCCATTTTTGAATCAGGGTGTTTGCTTTTTGTTGAGTTGTAGGAGTTCTCTGTATAATCTGAATAGAGATCTCTTGTCAGATAGATGGCTTTCAAATATTTTCTCCCATCTTGTGGGTTGCAATTTTATTCTGTTTACATTTTTTGATACACATTTTTCTTAAATTATGTACGGCAAATTGTTTATTTTTTTGTTAGCTGTACCTTTGTTGTTCCTTCGTTTCATATTGAGGAAAACACTGCCAAATCCAATGTCATGAAGCTCTTGTCCTGTGTCTTCTTCTAAGACTTTTTATTTTATTAGGTCTTATATTTAGTTTCTTGATACATTTTCATTAATTTTTGCATATGACGTTAGGTAAGGGTCCATCTTCCTTCTTTTGCATTTTGATAACAAGACTTCTCAGAACCATTTGCTGAAAATACTATCCGTTCTACTTTGAAAAGTCTTGGCAACTTGTCAAAAATCATTTGGCCATATATCAGGGCTTATTTCTGGGTGTTCTATTCTAGTCTATTGGTCTTGAATAAAGGAGGAAATAGTATAACCTATCCAGGTTGATGAAGAACATAAAGAAAGACAAGGACTGAGAATCAGGAGGGCAATATAAAGCAGCAGGGAGTAAAAGACAGTGTGAGAGAAGATCTTGTATTTGCGAGTTCATGGAAATATGATCATGCTAAAACCACTAAACGCCTGACTTTGAACAATACGGTACATGTGCTAGCAAGAAACATAACACTTACCCATCTCTGGGAAATATAGTATGAACATAAAGATAAACTACACACAAGTATATTAAAAAAGGAAGGGTTTTCATGGTGTGAGAATATTGTGGGATTTGAAATACAATTTACTTCTATTCTACCATTGTCTCTAAAATTTCTCAAAGTGTATATACAAGCAATTTGAATTCTGGTAATGTGCTTGACAGGTTTATATATGAACTTCAGCAGATCAGTAAATGTACATTCATAGTAGGACTGTTCCCTAATCCAAAAAACAAAACACAAAAACTGGAAAGACTAGAGTTCACTTTGTCAACACACATACAGATGCAGTGATGGCTAACAGTCCAAAAACAGAAGGTGAGCATGGGTGCAAGAGGTTAATCTCCAGGCTGGGGTGGAGTGCAGAGTTTGAGGGTAACACAGGTAGAAAAGGCTTTTGTCCTATCCTTGATTTTTGAGGTATGGAAATTCACAGGTCACTACCTTCATTTCAAAATGAATGAATGCACTATTCAATTTTTTAAAACAGGAGAAGTAACCATGAGTGATAATAAATTTCAAACTGTCACTAACCAAATAAGATACTAAGAAAAATCAAATAATATGATTTAAGAATGAAGTGGAGAGATTGTCCCAGATGGTAGCATTCAAAGACCCAGAGCTTGATGCCTCTCATGGGCACACCAAAGTCACAACTGTTTACAGAACAGCAATTGATAAAAAAGGCCGGGACCTACCATAAAAGATGTCTTAGAGCTAAAGATATAAGGAAGGCACCTCGGCAAGACAAGAAGGAAGGGCAAAATCTCAATAGAGTAAAGACCCATACCACCAGGTGGGTGGCCCACAGATGGGAGAATAATTACAATTTCTGAGGTGCACCCAGGTAGCAAGGGGTATGAACCCAACATCAGGCTCCCAAGCCCAGGACTCTGTGCTGGAAAGAAGAGTTCCTAGAATGTTGGCCTTTGAAGACCAGTAGTGCTTATTTTCCAGAGAGCCAGAGGTTTGTGGGAAATAGAGAGTCCACTCTTAAGAGATGCTCACAAAATCCCACATGATCCGAGTGTCAGAACAGAAGCAGTCATTTGAAAGAATCCTGGGTCACACCTACTTCCTGATCTTGGAGAGTCTCCCAGGGAGGCAAGAGGCAACTACAGCACAGCCTCAGGGACATAGACACTGGCAGCAGCCATTTGGGGGAGCTCCTTCTACCTCGTGGCCACTGGTACCAGCAAGCATAATTTCAGATTCCTCCCTCTATCTTTTTAGCCTCAGGACCTAGCCCTACCCATTTCCACCAGACTATAGACACAAGTACTAGGATGCTGCAGGCCAAGCAGCTAACTAAGCAGGGGCATAGCCCCATTCACCAGCAAACAGGCTGCCTTCAGACCCTCTCAATGCACAGCTGCCCCTGGACATGGGCCCAGCCACCAAAAGCCCCAGGACCAGCCTCCACACCTCAGGGGACAGGCACCAGCCCCAGAGCCCCTGGCCCCTCTGACAAGTGAGCCTGCTCTGGCCTTGGAATTAGCCTCACCGTCAGTAGTGATAACTGCACAGGGACTGGATGGAGCTTGGACCTACCCAACAGCAAACCTGCTCTAGCAGTGGGATCAGCCTCATACACCAACAGGCACACACCAGCTCCAGGAATACCACAGCCCAGCAGCCTGTGTGACCAGAACACTCACTTTCAGGCCAGAAGCTGCCATGGGCTCAGCTGGGTCCTGACCCTGCCCATCAGAATGCCAACACAAGATTAGGGGTACCCCATACCCTGCAGATAGCTGTGTCAGGAATAGTGATCCAACACCAACTCTGCGACTCCTGGGCCCTGAAGCCAGAACTCAGGACCTGTGTCTTCCTCCCAGTAGCCAGCATAGCCCCAGGACCAGTGACTGGGCACTAGCCCTGATATCACCTGGACTGCAATTCTACCTATAAGTGAACCAGCACTAGATTTGCTGTTCCCCAGAGTTGTGTAGCCAGCTGCCTTATGATTTAGCCTCATCAAGTAGCACAGACAGCCTCCATACAAGGCAGACTCTGGCAAACAAGCACTCTGGGGGCAACCAAGCCTACCAGACCACCCACAGTAGTAAGCCCACCACAATAGAAGAGCCCAAGCAGTCCACATAGGGGGTACACCTAGAACATATAGTTCTGGTGACCAGGGGACAGTGGGCTGCTGGGATACATAGGACCTCTCCTACAAAAGGCCACTTCTCCAAGGTCAGGAAATGTAACGAACCTACTACGTACATAGCAAAAAAACCCCAGCAAGTTAAGAAAAATGAGGTGACACAGAAACATGGTCCAAATGAAGGAACAAGATAAGAACTCAGAGGAAGATCTAAGTGAAGTGGAGATAGCCGATCTCCTCAACAAAGAGTTCAAGGTAATGACTATAAAGATGATCCAAGAACTCAGGAGAAGAATGGATGACCAGAGCAAGAAGTTAGAATTTTTAAAAAAAGAGTTAGACCATTAAAGAACATTAAAACAGAGGTGAGGAATACAATAACTGAAATGAAAAATACACTAAAAGGAAACTACTGTAGACTAAATGATACAGAGGAATGAATCAGAAAACTGAAGGACAGAGTACTGGCAATCACTGAAGATGAACGGTAAAACAATAGATTAAAATGAAATGAGGAAAGTTGAACAGACTTGTGAAACAACATCAAGTGTACTAATATTTGCATTATACTGGTCCCAGAAGCAAAAAGGAAAGAGAAAGCAGTGTAGAACATACCTGAAGACATAAGAGCTGAAAACTTCTGTAACCTGGGAAAGAAAACAGACATCCAAGTCCAGTAAATGCAGTAAGGCCAAAACAGGATCAACCCAAAGAGGACCACACCAAGACTCACTGTAATTAAAATGGCAAAAAATAAAGATAAAAAGACACTATTAAACGGAGCAAAGGAAAAGCAACAAGTTACAAACATGGGAACTTGCATAAAGTTATCAGCTGAATTTTCAGGATAACCTCTGCATGCCAGAAGGGAGTGGCATGGTATATTTAAAGTCATGAAAGGGAAAAGCCTATAACCAAAAATACTCTACCCAGCAAGGCTCTCCTTCAGATTTGATGGTGAGATCTAAAGTTTTACAGAGAAGCAAAACTCAAAGAGCTCAGCATTGCCACACCAGCTTTATGAGAAATCTTAAAGGGGCTTTTCTAAGTGAAAAAGAAAAGGCCACGACTGAAACATAAAAATTAGGAAAGGAAACTTACTAAAGGAAAAACCTCATTGGATAAGGCAAATATTCTACAAAGGTAGTAAATCAGCCATGTACACAGCTAATAGGAAGGATGAAAGAAAACAGTAATAAAATCATCTATATTCACAATAAGAAGTTAAGGGACACACAAAACAAGTAGATGTAAAATATAAAGTCAAATTCAGTAACTGTGGGGGAGCAGAGTAACAATGCAGGGTTGTTAGTGTCCATGTGAAATTAAGAGCTCAGCAACTTAAATAATGACACACACACACACACACACACACACACACACACAAACTGAAAGAAATCCAAACATAATATTAAAGATGTCCTCATATCACAGATGAAGGGAATAGAAGGGGAAGAAAGGAACACTGAAGAAATTAAAGAGGGATTCTAAAAGTACCCAAGACAAATGAAAATGAACACACAATGATCCAAATCTATGGGACAGAGCCAACGCAGTTCACAGGCGGAAGTTATAGTGATACAAGCTTATTCTTAGGAAACAAGAAAAATATCAAATGAACAACTTAACATTATACACCTGAAGGAATTAGAAAAAGAAGAAAAAACAAAACTCAAAGCTGTCAGAAAGAAAAAAATTAAGAAAACAATACCATACGCAATCACACCAAAAAGAATAAGATGCCTGGGAACAAACACACCTAAGCAGGTAAAAGACATGTACTCAGAAATCTATCAGCCATTGGTGAAAGAAATTGAAGGCAACAGAAAAAGATGGGAAAATATAGCAGGTGCATGGACTGGAAGAATTAATACTGTTAAAATAACCATACTACCAAAGACAATCTACAGATTTAATGCAATTCCTATCAGTATACCAAAGCATTTTCACAGAACTTGAAAAAGTAATTTTAAAATTTGTATAGAAACACAAAGACCACAAACAGCCAAACAATCTTGAGAAAGAACAGAGCTGGAGGCATCACGCACCTTGACTTCAGATTATACTGCAAAGTGACAGTAATCAAAGAGAATCGTACCAGAGCAAAAACAGACACAAAGATCACTGGAATAGAATAGAGATCCCAGAAATAAGCCCACACACTTATATTTAATTGATTTATGACAAAGCAGGAGAAAAAACTGTCTCTTCAATAAGTGGTACTGGGAAAACTGGTCAGCTACATGGAAAAGAATAAAATTAGAGTATTTTAGCACACCATACATAAAATAAATGCAAAACTGAATAAAGACCTAAATGTAGGACCATAAAACCCCTAGAGGAAAATACAGAACATTCTTCAACATAAACGATAGCAACAGTTTTAGGTTCAGTCTACTAAGGCAAATGAAACAAAAGCTAAAGTAAACAAATGGGACTTCACTAAACTTAAAAGACTTTGCACAGCAAAGGAAACCAAAGACAAAATGAAAAGACAACCTGCTGAAGGAGAGACAATATTTGCACATGATAAGAGGTAAACACCAAAAAGATGACCAAGCAAGGATTCATATATAAACTAGAGTAACAGCACATATAACTCAATATCAGAACAACACCCAAAATCTTTTTTAAAAAAATGAGAAGACCTAAATAGACATTTTTCCAAGGAAAAAATACAGATAGACAGCCAGAACTCACAAAGATGCTAAACATAGCTAATCAGCAGTAAAATGCAAATCAAAACTGTGAGATATATCACCTCAGTCTTGTCAGAATGGCTGTCATCAAAAAGGTCACACCGGTCAGAATGGCCATCATCAAAAAATCTAGAAACAATAAATGCTGGAGAGGGTGTGGAGAAAAGGGAACACTCTTGCACTGCTGGTGGGAATGTGAATTGGTACAGCCACTATGGAGAACAGTATGAAGGTTCCTTAAAAAACTACAAACAGAACTACCATATGACCCCGCTATCTCACTACTGGGCATATACCCTGAGAAAACCATAATTCAAAAAGAGTCATGTACCAAAATGTTCATTGCAGCTCTATTTACAATAGCCAGGAGATGGAAACAACCTAAGTGTCCATCATCGGATGGATGGATAAAGAAGATGTGGCACATATACAGTGGAATATTACTCAGCCATAAAAAGAAGCGAAATTGAGTTATTTGTAGTGAGGTGGATGGACCTAGAGTCTGTCATACAGAGCGAAGTAAGTCAGAAAGAGAAAGACAAATACCGTATGCTAACACATATATATGGAATCTAAGAAAAAAATGTCATGAAGAACCTAGGGGTAAGACGGGAATAAAGACACAGACCTACTAGAGAATGGACTTGAGGATATGGGGAGGGGGAAGGGTAAGCTGTGACAAAGTGAGAGAGTGGCATGGACATATATACACTACCAAACGTAAAATAGATAGCTAGTGGGAAGCAGCCACATAGCACAGGGAGATCAGCTCGGTGCTTTGTGACCACCTGGATGGGTGGGATAGGGAGGGTGGGAGGGAGGGAGATGCAAGCGGGAAGAGATATGGGAACATATGTATATGTATAACTGGTTCACTTTGTTATAAAACAGAAACTAACACACCATTGTAAAGCAATTATACTCCAATAAAGATGTTAAAAAAAGGTCACAAATAACAAAGGTTAGTGAGGATGTGGAGAAAGGGAAACTCTTGTACACTCTTGATGTGAATGTGAAGTAGTGCACCTACCGTGGAAAGCAGAATGGAGGTTACACAAAAAACTAAAAATAGAACTACCATAATATCCAGCAATTTCACTCTTGGGTATATCAGAAGAAAACAAAAACACTATTTCAAAAAAATAACTGCACACCAATGTTCATAACAGTGTTGTTTGCCATAGCCAAGATATAGAGCCAAACTAAGTGTTCGTCAATATGCTAGGGGATAAAAAATATTTTTTATGATGACTTTAGCAAAAAATGAAATTTTGCCATTTGCAAGAACATGGATGGACTTGGAGGGTATTATGCTTTGTAAAATAAGCCACAGAGGAAACAAGCCTGGTAGGTTATCACTTACATGTGGCATCTAAACAACTGAATACCACCACCACAACAACAAACCAGACTCACAGATTAAAGAACAGACTAGTGGTTACCAGCAGGGAGAGACAGGGTGGAGGAGCAAAATAGTGGTAGGAGATTCTGAGGAATAATCCACTATGTATAAAATCAATAATCTACAGTGACGTACTGTATAGCATGGGGAATAGAGCCACTCTTTTTTTTTTTTTTTGCGGTATGCGGGCCTCTCACTGTTGTGGCCTCTCCCATTGCGGAGCACAGGCTCCGGACGCGCAGGCTCAGCGGCCATGGCTCACGGGCCCAGCCTCTCCAGGGCATGTGGGATCTTCCCGGACCGGGGCACGAACCCATGTCCCCTGCATCGGCAGGCGGACTCTCAACCACTGCGCCACCAGGGAAGCCCAGAACCACTCTTTTATAATAAGTATAAATGGAGAACAACCTAAACATTTATGAATCACTATGTTGTACCTCTGAAACTAATATAACAATGCAAATTAACTACAGATCAATAAAATATAAAGAAACAATAAAGGGGAGACAGATTATTAGATAGAAATCAATGAAATAAGCACACATTTTGGAAATCAAGGAATTAAAAAACTACATGTAAGACACAACATTGGCATTTAAAGTGTACAATCTATTCATTTAAAAGAAATCATTTAAGTGGTGAAAAATGGTACCCATTCTCACAGTTTTGTATATCTAAAATATGTTACAAATATTCACTCAAAAAGAAAGAGAAAATTTGGATTAACCCATTTTAGTATACAAATTTAATATCAAAGTCTCTATGTAAAATTGATTTGAATAGAGCTTCCCTGGTGGCGCAGTGGTTGAGAGTCCGCCTGCTGATGCAGGGGACACAGGTTCATGCCCCGGTCCGGGAAGATCCCACATGCTGCGGAGAGGCTGGGCCCGTGAGCCATAGCCGCTGAGCCTGTGCTTCCGGAGCCTGTGCTCCGCAACGGGAGAGGCCATGACAGAGAGAGGCCCGCGTACCACACACACACAAAAAATTGATTTGAATAAGTTCTGTTAGCCACTTCTAGTTTCTTTGTGATGAAAAATCTTTTAAAGCATAAAAAGCAGCCTTTCTACATTATTCCATTAGACATACATAGAAGTTAAAAGAAATGAGAAGACAGAGCAATCAACCAGGAAGGTGAATTTACTGAGAAACAGTCACTCATTCTCCCTCCTCCTTTTCTTTTCCTCCTTTTCCAGGTCTCTTTCGGTTCCAATCAGGAAAAGTCTTGAGAGTTCTGAGAATATTTCTTTGAGGGCTTCAAATCACCATACCTACATCCTCTGCCACAACTACACACATGGGAACAAAAATAAACCTCTGCTATCTACTCATGTAGGAGGGATTCATGCAAAATAAACTCCTACATGGAGACCAACAGGTGAGTTTTCTACCTGTTCTTTATAATGTCCTTCCATTATAGTAAATCCCACACATTATGAGGCAGAAGCGGTTATGTGAGCTTTTCCTTTAAGTCAAAAAACTTGCATTCATTTCAAGTACCTGGTGATCACAGGGTACAGCCAGGGAAGGTGCCTTCCCCCTTGGGGGGGGGCGGTGAATGGGCTTCCGCAACCATGCACCTCCTGATGTGCAGATTCTGGAGAAACAAAAGGCGGGCACACCGCAGTCAGCCTGTCAGGCTGTCAGGCCACTGGGCAACCCCACCAGCCTGGAAGTGCCCCATCAGTTGCTGAAAGCAAAACTCTGTCCCCCCTGTGAAGCCAGGCAATTTGGGCCAGAGAGTCAGAGGAGACCGGTAATCAACTCCTCCTCATTGCTCACCTCCCTGGGGTTACAGCAACCCCATCTCCAAACCCAAATCTCACCCTGCAGCGCCAAACTGGGAGTGGCAGGTGGGCTCTGCCGGTGCTTCTGCGCCCTCTGGAGGTTGTCTGCTCTAATGGCAGCTCTCAGCCCTTCCTCCTCCTCCTTCCCTAGTTCTGGGGGCTGCCTTGCCTCCTGCAGCTGCTGGCCTGATTTCATTCTTCTTTTTTTCTCCAGTTACAATAAAGTTTCTTACAGAAGTTTGGAATCTCTTGAAGAAGGAAGATCTTTTGGTCAATACACCTTAACCGTGAGAAGCTGGTTTCAAGAATGAACGCGAAATACTGTATTTTTCTCCTGATGATTCGAAGGAGACACAGCTCAAGTTTTCTAAATCATAAGAAAAACCAAGGTAAATATGTATTCTGAGCCAGAGATGAAAAAGCCGTTTTTAGCACCCCCTCCTCATGTCATATGACCGGGATTTAAATCAATCAACTGCCACTGGTTTTTAAATCACATGACCCAACTTTAAATCAATCAGCTGCTTCCGTGTAACTCACGTGACTTGGCTTTGAATAGTAAGAAATGCAGAGGTATAAAAATGATGTTCTGAACAATAAATGGAAAAACAACATTTTAGAAAGTTTTTTTCTTTTCGAATGGACCATTCATTGCATACAGAATAAAGGATTCTCTTGTGGATTTCTTGAACTGTAAACACATACAATGTCTCCGTTGGCTTGACTGACTTAGTTTTTTGGGCTTTTTTGTTGTTGTTGTTAACATCTTTATTGGAGTATAATTGCTTTACCATGTTGTGTTAGCTTCTGCTGTATAACAAAGTGAATCAGCTATTCGTATACATATATCCCCATATCCCCGCCCTGTCGCGTCTCCCTCCCACCCTCCCTATCCCACCCCTCTAGGTGGTCACAAAGCACTGAGCTGATCTCCCTGTGCTATATGCAGCTACTTCCCACTAGCTACCTATTTCACCTTTGGTAGTGTATACATGTCCATGCCACTCTCTCACTTCATCCCAGCTTACCCTTCCCCCTCCCGGTGTCCTCAAGTCCTTTCTCTACATCTCTGTCTTTATTCCTCTGAAGCGACTCCTACTAGGGATGGATACTTCCTTTTATGCTCAGGGAAATCCCCTAGTTTGAATATGATTTGAGTTTGATCCTGTGAAACCATCAGAACTTCCCAGCAGCGATAAATGAGGAGATTCTGGCCTTTATTAGTACGCACGGTGAACACGGTTGTCCCGGCTGTACTTTCCAACCCTCCTATTTTACCCACCTATTTTTATCCACCTTCCTCCCTGTGAGTACCTTTAACCAACCCTGAGCTCAGACTCCTGACCTATTACAGTGACTTTCGCAGTCTTTCTTTAAGAATAGACAGGTAATAAAATGAATTTAACCTAGAAGCAGCAGCTCAGTAAGGGAAATAAAATCATCAGAAGTTATCTAATCACATCCACAGCCATCCAGGGCTCTGTCTTATCTGCTGGGGCATAAGAATGGGACCTTCCTAAACTTGAAGGGCATCCAATCAAATAAGTTGATTACACTCACCTCAGGCTCTTGGAGGGATTGCTAGGCAGTCTACCCAGTGTATACTAACTGCAAAACACGGTCATGGTTTTGAAACACCTAGGTTCCAGGAAAGCTTTTTGGGGTGCATGGGGAAGGTTTCTTTTTGAAATCAAGCAAAAAATAAATCGCCAAGCTCTTTGAGCACAGGGCTTCTTAAGAGGGCAGTAGAAGGAAGGAATGGGCAGAAAACATGATCCCCTCTGAAGTGAAGGTTGTTTTTCCAAAAGAGTAGGATTTAGTCTCAGTTTAAGGAGAACACTTTTTAATAGCTGGGACAGCTCCAAACTGCAGTTTAGGGAATGAGTGCTCCAAAAGAACAGTGCTTTAAAAGTCCTGGCAAGGCAGCAAGAGGATGAACAGTTGGTTTTGCATAGTTTTGAACACAGGAGTAAAGAAACAGAGGCATCTCTGACTAAAAGGCCCTGAGATCCTATGGCATCAATGGGTCAGTTGCAGGGGGCAGGGGGTGTGGGGGACGATATTTCTCTCTCAACATCTCCCAGGGCAGCCACCCCTCCCTACCCCACCCCCCTACTCCTTTCACCCTTCCTCCCTCCACTGTTGGGTCCCCAGGGACAGCACTTCTTAAGCTGGAGCGCTCAGGCACCATCTCTGCAGTCTGGATTCTTCCTGGAGCCTGGCAAGTTCTGGGACAGGAGGCCAGGTCTGCAAGGCTGCTGGGATGCAGTCAGACCTGGAGGCCTGGAGGGGAACTGGAGCTCTGAAGCCCACCCACGTCCTTGAAGCCGAGGGAGGAACACATCCTCCTAACAGTACTTCTCAAGGCTCAACGTGTTCCCCACCCGACGGTGATCCATACTCACTTGAGGCAGCAAGGACTGCCTCTAACTGGCCCCCTTGATTCCGCCTTAAGGGGTCCTCGCACATGTGTGAGAGCACAGGCCTCAGATCTCTTTAGTCAGCTGAGCCCAGTGCTGCCGGGGTCCTTCCAGTCCCATCCCCCAGACGCTCCCTCGGTGACCGTATCTAATAGAAGACAGAGCACAGAGGAATTGGCTGAATCAAGGGACCTGGGAGCCTGGGTATGAGTTTGAAGACGGAGAACCTAAGGTGCAATTACATATTACTGGAAACTCTTGTGGGATGTGTGGGAGGAGGTGAGGAGGCTGAGAGGCTGAGTCGACCTGGTGAGTCCAGTCCCAGGACACCACACAGCCCCGCCCCCCTTCCCTGCCATCAGACAAGGGGTGCCGCAACTCCAGCCAGGACTCTGCCCTTCCCCCCTCCCTGATTCTCCTCCAGAAGAGCAGGTGCCCCCACCCTGAGGGCAGCGGCAGGACAACGGACCAAGTCCCCCTGCACTAAGGCGCTACTGGA
>NW_028294573.1:0-72936 GCF_964341445.2 Mesoplodon mirus
CCTCTTTTTTACATGACACTTATATACTTATTGTATCCTCTTCTCTTGATGTATGTGTGTGTGTGCGGGGGTGGTGGTGGTGGTGGAGCCAGTTATTCGCTCAAAAGTCTGAGCCAGTTATCTTACAGAATGTCTCATTTTCTGGATATGAAAATAGGGATGATCAGTGTGTTTTAGAGACCTTCTTATTATTTCAGAATAATGCCTAATAGGGAAATTAAAAAAAATTTTTTTTTGGCTGTGTTGGGTCTTCGTTGCTGCACTCAGGCTTTCTCTAGTTGCAGCAGGTGGGGGGCTACTCTTCGTTGCGGTGAGTGGGCTTCTCATTGTGGTGGCTTCTCTTGTTGTGGAGCATGGGCTCTAGGCAGGCTTCAGTAGTTGCAGCATGTGGGCTCAGTAGTTGCAGCACGTGGGCCCTAGAGAGCGCAGGCTCCAGTAGTTGTGGCTCGTGGGCTCTAAAGCACAGGCTTAGTAGTCGTGGTGCACTGGCTTACTTGTCCCACAGCGTGTGGGATCTTCCCAGACCAAGATCGAACCCGTGTCCCCTGAACTGGCAGGCAGATTCTTAACCACTGCGCCACCAGGGAAGTCCTTAGAATTTTTAAACTGAAACTTTGTCAGTCCTCAAACCTTCCTGTTCCTGTGTAAGTGAGACACTGACATAAGATGTCTGTTCAGGAGCACAAAGTCTGAAGTCTGGTCTTAGGTCTAAAAGCCATGCCTGTGTATTTCATCTGACAAGTTTCTATATACAGAGCTATTAGCAGTGAGCCGGGCATCGGTGGCCTGACTATGTTCATGGTGCTCTGGGCAGGTCATAGCTGTCTCTCCTGGCGCTGGAACCTTTGACCACTCCCCTCTCCTGCAAGCCAGGTTCCCCTGGCACCCTGTGTGAAACTCTTCTGTAGCACTATTCACACAGTTCTGTAATTAACGTTTGTCTTTGTCTCTGGCTGGACTGATAGTGCTTTGTACTCAGACATATCCTTGTATTCATCTTGGTATTCAAACATATCCTTGGCACAAAAGAGACCTTTCATGTTTGATGAATGAATGAGTTATTGGGCTCGTTAACAGTTTCAGCTCTTTCGGGATGGGGGGACTCAAATATCATAGGCTTGAGATGCAGTTTTACTTTTTTCCTTTCTGTTTTCCTTGTTTCAGAAGTTGAGGTAGGTTATTTAAATCTGAGTCAGCACTAGGTGTGGACCCTGACAAGTGCTGTGCTGAGGAAGATTCAGTCACATTGTTGAATAAGAGGCTACCTCTTGGTGGGTTTGGGCTTATGGATTGTTTTAAATGCATTTAGTTCGGGATGATCCCATTACCTCCTGTTGCTTGCGTTTCCTTGATCACAGCTGGAGCTGTGTTTGGGGAAATATCTGGGAGGGTTTCCCGAACCTTCCACAAGTCTGAGCCTAGATTTAGATAGTAGATAAGAGGACCTTACATTGCAGCTTCTCTTCAGCTGCAGACTAACTTTTTTTTTTCCTCTTCAACCCAGCCTTCATGATGTACTTAACAATCTGAGATCAAAATATAACAAGCAGGTAAAGCAGTTTCAGGAGGAGAACCAGTCCCTAACCTCAGACTACAAATGCCTTGTGATGCAATTCAAGGAGGTGCAGAAAGCCATGAGGTATTTCAGGGACGTGGGTCCCAAGGCACGTGCCCTAGAATAGAGGTTGCAGGGATAGAGCTGGTAGTGGCGGTGATTTCATCAGACTTTGATATCACCTGCTTCTTGGGAGCTGGACCAGGGCACCAGAGAATCCTTTGTGCTGTCTTTCCTGTCCCTTTACTTGCATGTCACCTGCCTTGTTCTCACAGGTGAGAATCAGGGATTAGGCCAGGCTCAGGGTTTCCCACAGCTCTGCCTCGGTTCTCGCCCTGCTGCTAATTGGGGGTGGGGACGGAGGCTGGCCTGGCACTGGAATCAGCTGTCCACGGTCAATAACTCTCCTTCACAGGCATTTCGCTCTCATTGATGACAAGCAGTTTCGGGAGATTTGGCTGATGAATGAAGAGGAGGCAAAAGATCTGATAAGCAGAGCCTTTGATGTAGACAGGATCATCCATACCCATCACCTGGGGCTCCCCTGGACAGCACCTGACTTCTGGTTCCTGAAGAATGTGGGACCAATTTCTCAGCAGCAGCTGAAGTCGGCCACACAAATCTTAGAGGAAGTACTGATGGAAGCAGGTGACCAGAACAGAGTCATAGCATCTTCGAGCTGGAGTGGAGGGGCCCTCTGAGAACATCGGGTCAACCCACTCCTTTTACAGATAAGGGAACTGAAAGCAGTTCCCTTATCTGGGGGTTAAGGTTTCATAGCTTAAGAGGTCCAGAGAGCATGACTGGTTGATATGACTTTTAAGTTTCCTCTAATTTATAGCTTTACCTTCTCCCCTGTATTATAAACTGGTAGTTAGATCTAGAAGCTTGTTCAGATTCAAGTTCACTTTATTTTTCCTATATACACTGTTGCCTACCTCCACTGGGATAAACTGATGCCAAGTTGTCTCCCTTTGTGATGTGAGCAACCATTGATAACCATTGTCTAAGATCCATTAACTGCATTAGGGATTGCAAAATGGTGCTCTAAGTTCTATCATTCTGCCTTCATTTATTAGCTGGAACCCTTCTGAAAAGAGAATCTTCTCCCCATCAGCTATTTGCTACCCTGAGGTACAGTTTGTACAGGAAAAGCAGGATAGTGCTTAGTCTTTTTTCTGTTTACTAGTCTTCAGAATAAATAGACTGGGGCTCTAGTATCTTCTAAAGGTGACCAATGAGGTTTTATTTAAATTTTTCCTTATGAACACGTGGGTTTAAACAAATATGATGTTTCTTTTTACTACAGTTATCATCCTTACTAAATGCTCAACTTATTCCATCTTTGGCCAGCGGGAATCTTTTCATGTCAGCTTCTGGGTCCTTTCGACACAACCCCAGCAGTCTTTGTTTTTTGGGTTTTTTTTACAACTTTATTGGAGTATAATTGCTTCACAGTGGTGTGCTAGTTTCTGCTTTATAACAAAGTGAATCAGTTATACATATACATCCCCCGGCAGTCTTTGATAGCTTCATGGCTTTCCACAATGACCAGATGTTCCAGGCTCACATTACGCTTTTCCTGCTTCAAGTCTGGAATCAGCCATTCCTCCAAGGAGACTTTGTCCTTTTAAGTAGGGAATGGCATTTTGAAACCATAGTCTGGGTGCTGGAGGGCTCACTGTTTTGATTGGTCATTGTTTCCAGGCCTTCTCTGTGGGTGAGCCGAGGTAGGATTATGTTTTAAAGATAAACATAAAATAAATCATGTATTTATGATACATGATTTATTTTATCTTTAAAACATAATCCTAATACTTCCTAATCATCAGGATGCCAGGATTTTTTACTTAACCTTATCAAAGTGTATCTCCTTTCTCCTGACTTGAAAATCTTGGTACTCAGTGCCTTCAAAATAATTACTCATATACTTTTTTACAGTACCACAAAATAGTCTCAGAATAAAAGAGCAACCCTACCACTAACAAATGATTACTAAAAAGAGTTTAAACTTTCTTTGCAGTTCTTTTTGTTCTTAGGATACAACCTACTAGGGATGTACAGACAGATTACTGTCTTTTAAAATCACTTGGAATGGTTTCTATGTGGTTATGTCACTAACTGTATACATGCTTAGGTCTTTTTGTTTCATTTTAGTTTTGATTGTTAGTGATTGCTCTTTTACAATTGAATTTTGTTTTATAATTATGTAAAATATTTACGTTTCCAAAGTCAAATGTACAAAAAAGTTATACTCAATAAAGTATAGCTTTTATCCTCTTTTGTCCCTCTCCTATAGGTAACTATTTAATAATTTATGGTTTATCCTTCTGTTACTTTTTTTTTTTTTTTTTCCTTTTGCGGTACACGGGCCTCTCACTGTTGTGGCCTCTCCCGTTGCGGAGCACAGGCTCCGGACGCGCAGGCTCAGTGGCCATGGCTCACGGGCCCAGCCGCTCCGCGGCATGGGGGATCTTCCCGGACTGGGGCACGAACCCGTGCCCCCTGCATCGGCAGGCGGACTCTCAACCACTGCGACACCAGGGAAGCCCCTTCTGTTACTTTTTAAAATTCTAAACAAATGTGTATATCTTTATATAAACCAATTTTTAGGTAAATGAGAACATATGCTTTTCTCCACCTTGCTTTCTTCACGTACAATATATTCTGGAGATGAGTCTATACTAGGAAGAAGAAATACTCTTCATTCCTTTTTTATCTGGTGCTCTATTGAGTGACTGGGCTATAATTATTCAAATAGTCCTCTGTTGATGGTTATTTGGGATATTTCCAGTTTTCTTTGCGTTTTTGCTATTATAATATTGCTGTAATTCATAGCTTTGTGCATTTGTGTTTTCATGTTTTTGCCTGTGAATAGTTGGGATATTTCCCTAGAAGTAGGCTCACTGGATCAAAGGGTAAATGCCTCTGTAATTTTTCTGGGTATTGCTCCATAGGGGTGGTACCATTTTGCATTCCACCAGCAATTTGCTCTTGTACTTTTCAAAATCTTTTCATATATATTATCTTATTTTACCTTTTGAGCAAGTAGTAAAACCTGGGCAGTACAATGATTTTTATTACTATTTTCAGATGAGGGATGTATAGCATAAAACACTTAAAGTTTTAAAATTTTAATTAAGAAAAATTTTGCTCTTTCTATCAGCTACCAGTTCTTGCTGATATTATTCTTCTGCGAGGCAGCTACTTTTCCTACATTTTCATGGGCTGCTTCTAATCTTCTGCAGGTTTAGAAACCATATGGTGGATGTGTTAGATTTATCTCTCAAATAATAAATAGGTTCACAGTCTCCCTACCACTTCCTGGTCAAGGCTGGATTTTGAGTATGATGTTTCCAGGTAGATGAAGCTGTGGAGAGTGAGGCTTTATAGGCTGGCCAAGAGCGGCAGAATTCTCTGGATAGTCTCTTATTTCGACTCCCAACCTCCCTTTTTGTTTTCCCCACATGATAGGCTTTCTTCAGCTAAAGAAACTTGCTAGTGCCTTAAAGAGGCCTTTTAAGGCATACATTTTCTCAAGGAAAGCTGTTTGACTGTTCCTCAAAGTGAAGCAGGCCAAGAAGTCACCTTCTCTTTCTTTCTCTCTCTCTTCTCTCTATGCCCCTCTGCAGAAGAGGAGGGGGCAGAAGAGGCTGCCTCAGAACCAGAGTCGTACCTGGACCTGCCAAAGCAAGTGTCAGCGAAAACCACCAGGAAGATCCTGATGCTCCTGTGTGACGAGTCGGTGAGGCTGGGCTCCTGGTGGGTGGCTTTGCCGACTTTCTGCCCTTCTTTTTTTTTTTTGCGGCACGCGGGCCTCCCACCGCTGCGGCCTCTCCCGTTGCAGAGCACAGGCCCCGGACGCGCAGGCTCAACGGCCACGGCTCACGGGCTCAGCCGCTCTGCGGCATGTGGGATCCTCCCGGACCGGGGCACGAACCCATGTCCTCCGCATCGGCAGGCGGACCCCCAACCTCTGTGCCACCAGCGAAGCCCCTTTCTGCCCTTCTTGAGGGCTGCTTTTGATGACATTGGACGGGCCAGAGGTGATCTGGAGGCAGGAGTGGGCCGGCCCTCAGGATGGTGCTGGGGGCGGCCCCTGGGCTTCGTGGGGTCGCAGAGAGGCTGTCGTGCTCCAGAGCTGACCTGGCTGGTCAACAGGCCCTACCTTAGTGGTCAGCAAGCCTGGCCCAGGCCAGCCAATGGGCTCCTGCTAATTAAAAAAAAAAGCTGAACAATTGCTCACCTGCGAGAGAAAGGGCACCGGTCTCGCCTGCGTGCATCCACCTGACGAGTAGCATGGCCACAGCCGACGGTGGCCTTTCTCTGGGAGCTGAGTCTGCAATTACTCTGGGGGTGTTAGGCCTTGGATATCTTCACTGTATATTAGCAAAACTAATTGGTGTAAAGGCCTCGTTGGAGCTGGTTCAGCTAGAAGTCTTATTGTACCCAAACAGAATTGGTGTTTATGCAGATTTTCATTTCTGAGATGGGAAGGAGGTATACCAAAGACTGGCAGCCTCCAGTCCACTTGGGACTGTCCTTGGGCACGGGGTTGGGGGGCTCCTGCTACCGAGGGCAGCTCCAGCTGAAGGAGGTGGCAGGCGGGTGCTCCCCTCTGTCCGCAGGCTTGCTGTCTGTGGCCACCCCTCCAAGGAGCCCTCCGCCAGGCGTTGTCCCCACTCCGAGCGGGCACCCAGTCTTCTCCCCACTCCCCCCCGCACTTGACGTGCACTGTGTTCCGCCCTGGTGTCTCCATCTCCCCCCAGCCCTCCTCTCCTGCAGCTCACTGCCTACTGCTGTGGCCGGTAGATGTCTGGGGACTAGCATTTGAGTGAAGTGACATGGGCGGGTGGGAATGGGACTGGATCACGTCTGGATGGCGGTGGGGAGCTCAGGCGTTCACCCCATGGCTTGTGGGCGAGGTGCGTCTGCACCCTTCGGAGGTGCGGGGAGCTCAGTCCATCGTGAGGATTGGCTTTGTCTCTGGGAAGGGCTCTTAGGCAACCCGGGAAGGCCTCCCTCCAAGGGCCCTGCTGCCCGGTGTGTCAGCCCTGGGCTTCTGCTCTGTGGAGTTGTCCCTGGCTAGTTACCCAGAGGGGGGATGCGGGGCCTGGGACTCGTCCTGAACTCTGTCTCTGACTGGAGATGTCATCTCCCTTCTCCTCAGGGTTTCCTCATAGAGAGCAAGCTGCTGAGCCTTCTCCTGCCCCTGGATAAGAACGAGCGTTACCTGCTGAAGTTGGACGCCATCTTCTCAGTGAGTCCCCCCAGGGCTGAGTGGGTGAGGGTCCTGGGGAAAAGACAGCCCCCTGGGTTTTCCAGCATGGCCTCAGCCATGGAGTAGACGCGGGGCTCCCGGGACTTCCCCGGCTCCCTGTCACATCCTTCCCTTCACCTGTTTTCCATGTGCGAATTGGCCTCAGAGTCGCATCGATGTCTCCCATCCCACCCCTTCCTCTGTCAGTCCCTCTCTCATGGCCCAGCTCTCAGCCGTAGGTTCTCCCCTCTGCCCCTAAACTGAGATGTGGCTTCAGCCCCGTTAGCATTCTCATGCCCACCAGGCCTATATGGAGCCGTTCCTGACCTGAGCGTCGTTCCTCTGTTCTGATGTGCGTGTCCAGATTCACTGAGCTTTCCGGGCTTGAATGGCCTGTACTCTGGGCCATGGCAGGCGCTGGGGCTGCTGAGGGGAGGGAGCCCCCTCCTCCCGGGAGTTGAGGGCCTGTTGACTCCCGGAGCCATGTGGGGAGGGGGCGCTTCTGGATGTGTGGTATTTGAGCATTCTATTTTTCCCTCAGGCCCTTGGAATTGAAAATGAGGATGACTTGTATAAACTGGTAAATTTCTTCCTCAAATACCAAGATCATCATTCACCTCCCAGCCAGGTAAGGTGACATGTAATAAAAAAGAGAGCATTTAAAATTCTCCTGGAAGCCCCCAGAGAGCATTGCTGCCTTTGAATAATACTTCTGGAGAAATAGTGTGGGTTTTGTGTCAAGGATAGCTAACTCAGCATTTCCCTCGTTATTATTACTTTTTGTCTTTGTAAAGGGAAGGCTGGCTGGCGATGAGATGCTGTTCTTATACTGAGGCCCAAGGAGTCTTTTCCAGGGCCTTCCCTCAAAGCCAGGCCTCAGCCACATGAGACCTGGGCTCACCAAGTTCTGAATATTTTGATCCGTAGCACTTTCCTGCAAAGCACGGCCCATTTTTAATACCTATCTTGATTGTAGTTGACTATTTTGAGGAAGTCATCATGTTAAAAATATTATAAAATTTTAATATAAAAATTAAAACTTGAATTAAAAAATGTTTTTAGTATTGTTAGCCCCAGGGTGAGTATCCTGTTATGCTTCCAGAAAGAGTTGGCTGAGTGGACAAAACACAGAAGCTAAAAAAAAAAAAGGACATATTTGATTGCATTAAAAAAATTCTGTAGAGCAAAAATCACTATAAGCGAAGTTAGGATACAGATGACAGGAGGGGGGAAATATTTTTAATTCATATCACAGTTAAGGACTGATTTCCTTACTATATAAATAACTCTCATAAACCAATAAGAAAAAGACCCATAAGTCAATGGAACAGACAAGGGATATGAACAAACACCTCCTAGAAGAGGCAATAAGGTAACTTTTAGGGACTAGGGCCGCGGCAGCCATTGCTCTTTGCAGTTCGGTGTCGGAGTGAGTAGGGCCGATGCCAAGCAAAGAATTGTGTTCTCTCCAATCGCAGACCCTATAAGATTTGGCTATGTCCTTCATATTTGACTGGCTTTACAGTGGTTTCAGCAGTGTGCTACAGTTTTTAGGATTATATAAGAAAACTGGGAAATTGGTATTTCTTGGATTGGATAATGTGGGAAAAACAACATTGCTACACATGCTAAAAGATGACAGACTTGGACAACATGTCCCAATGTTACATCCCACTTCAGAAAAACTAACCATTGCTGGCATGACCTTTACAACTTTTGATCTGGGTGGACATGTTCAAGCTCGAAGAGTGTGGAAAAACTACCTTCCTGCTATCAATGGCATTGTATTTCTGGTAGACTGTGTAGACCATGAAAGGCTGTTAGAATCAAAAGAAGAACTTGATTCACTAATGACAGATGAAACTGTTGCTAATGTGCCTATACTGATTCTTGGGAATAAGATTGACAGACCTGAAGCCATCAGTGAAGAGAGGTTGCGAGAGATGTTTGGTTTATATGGTCAGACAACAGGAAAGGGCAGTGTGTCTCTGAAAGAACTGAATGCCCAGCACTTAGAAGTTTTCATGTGTAGTGTGCTCAAAAGACAAGGCTATGGAGAAGGCTTCCGCTGGATGCGGCAGTACATTGATTAACACCAGCCTGCATCGGTTCAAGGTCTCACCATTCAGGCCTACTCAGAGATTTGATCACTCAACATGCATAGCTTGAATTCGATAGACTTTTGTTGGTTAGAAAACAGATGTTTTTTAGATTATTAATATTTTATCAACCTAATTTGAGTTAGAATTGAAAACTGATTCTAGTAAGCTTGAATATCACAATGTTAGCTTTCTAATTCCATAAAAATAATTAGTTTCTACAGTTTATAATCTGACATTACCCCCAGCACCATTTTTAAAGAGCAACTTTCCAGACTACATTTGAAGCACTTTTTAACAATATGAAACTACAAATGTAAACCATGTTTAAAAGTTCATCATGTTAAATTTTTTATGTACTTTTTTGGAACTAGTTTTTAAACTTTAGATTATGTGTCCATCTATCTTAAGTGAACAGTTAATAATTAGCTTATTGATGATTGCATGATGCCTTACAGTTTTCATTATTTTTTCTTATGCAAACGTCATGCAATAAAGCAAACCCTAATATTTGGCATCCTTGTTGGGCAAATGTTTCATTTTAATGTGCCTTATCTGGCTAGTATACTCTGAAATTTTGCATGTTTAATATTATCTATATGAGGGGGTTACTGGGAAAGGAGATTGCTTCAGAATATTTAGAATAATGCCTAAGTTCCTAGAAGCTTTTGCATTTTCCAGGAGACAAGTTGTGTTTGGTTGCACCTTATACCACCTTTATCTCTGAATCATGTGTATTTTTATCTGTAACACTACCATTACCAGTGCTGATGGGGTCCATGTCCTAGTCCCTGTGGGATCGGCCTTCTGCAGAAAAAACACAGCTTCTGGTACAACCCAAGGTTAATTTTTGGTTTGATAGGCCCATTCTAGTTGTCTGATTCTAAAGTGCTCCGTCTTACTGGCGCCCGGTTTGGTGTTCTGTGCCTCTTCACCAAAAGTAGTGACAGGCAGCAGCCTCCCCACATTTAGAGGTACTCCCCAGTCTCTTTATACTTAATGGTACTCTCCAGGGCAAACGACAAGTAGGGTCTTGTGCGCAGTTTCATCGTGGAGACCTGCATCTGAGGAAAAAGAGCCTATTCTGCTGCATTTGTCACTGAGATGTTTGGGGATTTTGCTCCTATCCTACAGCTCTTTTGCATTTTGGGCATATTTTATTTCTTGGTGGAAAGAAAATGAATCCATATATTTAATTTTATTTTATTTTTAGTTATTCTCAGCTCTCACTTTATAGCACAAAAGGCTTTTGTTTTTAGATACAGTGCTTGCCACGTGATAGTGTCTGCAAGCCTCATTGATAGACTTTCTAATAAGATTTTAGTTAGCTTTTTTAAAGCATTTTAATTTCTTAAGAAATTGAGTTCTTTTTTTCCATATGTCGGAGATTCCCATAATTAGCTGAAAGACAAGTGCCAAATATTTATTTTTAAAGACTGTCAAGCTTAAGATTTCCTCTCTTTGTCATAAACCAAGGTTTTATAGTATATTTAACCAATTCCATTGAGAATAGATTGCTCCAATTCCATCAAGAGTGATTTTAATATCAGAATTAGTGTTTTCTCTAGCTATTGTCCAAATCAGAGTTACTGTAGTTCCTTCTGTCATCAATAATGTAATATATGAAGCAAATAAGGATTGAAGGACATGCCTGGAAGGAATTACCAGTTAGCTAAACCCACAAGGTCATTTCACCATGACATTTGGTCGTAGGAATTCACCTATTCTATTTCACTTTCAGCTTCCTTCTAAACGAAAATAAAAAAGCTTTCTCCGTGCCTAGAAACATCAGTAGCACCATGGGAAAAGTAGCAAACGATATTTCAGCCTCTTGGTTTATTCTGCCAGATATGTTTAAAGTACTCATTTTTAATGTCTTGACTAAACAGAATTAAGCCTTATTAAAAGTAACTGCTTCTTGTAGTTGGTATCTTTTCAATATTTACAGGGACATGCCTTTCTTCAAGTATCTCCTTTTCCCCACCCCAAATAGATTTTAGGACAGAAATGGGAAAGGTTTTTGAGTTATTTCATGCAGAATTATTATCTGTGGAAAAGCCGCACTGGAGTGGATGAATTCTTCTTCAGCGTGTATTTTAAATGAAGCGGGGGAATTAGATTTAATTTTAGTTTTAAATATTTGGGGGAAAAGGGAGGTGACAGTTCTACAGTTTTTGACATACAAGTTGTCCTTGAAATCGTTTTCATTATCAAGTATAAAGATTCACATCAGAATGGCCAACTTCACATGGGTTTCTGGATTCCCTGCTGCTGTTCCTAACCTGGACTCATAATCAGTTGCCATACTGAGGCAAGAGCACCCAGGGTGAATATAGTCACATAACTTTAAAAGTGATCAAAGTGTTTTCCGTGGTGAGGCCTTCAGTATTTGAGTGAACGCGGAGTATGTTGCAGTGGTAAGTCGGTGATAAGTTTTTCATCACTAGCCTTGTTTACACTTTTGTACACCATTGCTTGCACTAGTATCTTAGTGTGAATTTTAACAATTGTTTCACAGTGTTTACAGATTGTTAAGCATTAATTTATACAAAGATGTTTCTGTTTACTTTTATGTAGTTTACGAAGAACAGCTATAATAGTTGGTTAAATGTTCATGAATTGTGTTTGTGTGTTATTTTGATTATGTTCTATTGTCTGTTCACCCCCTATGAATTTGAGTGTCAGGAACAGAAAAATAAAATGATTACCTGGTCTTTGAAAAAAAAACCTTTTAAACATGAAAATATAATCAGGCTTTCTTGTATTAAGAGAAATACAAATTAAAAGTGCTCAAATTCCATTTTCATCTGTCAGCTTAGCAAAAATCTGCAGGTTTGATAACACATAGTGATGGCTGAGATTTGGGAAACAGTCGTGCTCATAATTGGCTGGTGTGAGTGTAAATTGTTGCAGCCTCTGTGGAGGACAGCTTGGCAGGATTGATTATAAAACCATAGAGTACACTTCACCCTGTGATTCCTCTTCTAGGATTTTAGTCTATTGATATACTCGATACAGTTGAAACGATGTGTTTATCACAGCTTATTCATCGCAGCACTGTTTGAAATGACAAAAGATTGGAAATGACCTAAATTTTCATCGTTAAGGAATTGATTAATATATGGTGCATCTACACAATGGAATACTATGCAGCTGTAAAAAAAGAACAAGAGGGCTTCCCTGGTGGTGCAGTGGTTGAGAGTCCGCCTGCCGATGCAGGGGACACGGGTTCGTGCCCCGGTCGGGGAAGATCCCACATGCCGCAGAGCGGCTGGGCCCGTGAGCCATGGCCGCTGAGCCTGCGCGTCTGGAGCCTGTGCTCCGCAACGGGAGAGGCCACAGCAGTTAGAGGCCCGCGTACCGCAAAAAAAAAAAAAAAAAAAAAAAAAGAACAAGAAAGTTCTTTATGTATTTATGTGAAAAGCTCTCTAAGGTTTATTGGTATGTGAAACTCTACTATGTATGTAGTAGAGTATCATTCATGTAAAAATGGAAGAAAAAGTGAAAGTGTGTGTGTGCTTATATGTATATATATTTCTTTGGAAGGATACATAAGAAACTGATAACATTGATCTGCCCATGGGAAGTAAAATGAATGAACTGCAAGGCAGGAGTAGGAGGACTTTTTAAAATTAAAAAGTTAAAATTTAATTTGTATTATGAGTCAAGAGGATATTTATATCATATAAGCTTTATGAATATCAATAAAATGAACACCTGTGAACTGGATTTAGAAATAGAACATTATCACTGTTGTGGTTTTTTTTTTTAATTCAGCTGCACTGCATTTATTTATTTATTTTTTAAAATTCTGCTGCACCACATGGCATGCAGGATCTTAGTTCCTGACCAGGGATCGAACCAGGGCCCCTGCAGTGAAAGCACTGGGTCCTAACCACTGGACCGCCAGGGAATTCTCACATTATCACTGTTTAGAAGCTCCCTATGTGCCTCTCCCTGGTCCCATCTTCCTTCTTCCCCATTCTTTTTCCTCACTATTTCTTTCTTTGTGTAAATGCCTCCCTCCGCATCTTTTCCTTAACTTCTGTAACTTTCTGTTAACTTTTCTCCGTTTTTCCTCTTTCTGTCCTCATACACTCATGCTTGCGTACCTCCAGCCATGGTTACCCTTGCACCTTTGTCCAGATCAACCCCTGGCATCCGTGTCTCCCCTGCAGGAGCGAACAAGCCTCGTATCACCATTGGAGAAGCTGGACCCCCAGCGGGAGAAGGAGGGAAGCCTTGTGGACCGGGAGCCACAGGAGAAGCAGCCCCCGCCTTCTCCCAGGCTCATCCACCCCAACGATGTTCTCAAGATTCTGGAAGCCTTTGTCAAGGGTCTGAGGAAACCCAGGTGGGCTGTGTTGCTGGAGGGCTTGCCTGAGAACTGGGGAAGCTGGATGGGATGGGGGCCCAGCAGATGCCAGGGATGGGAGAAGAGGCTGCTGAGCCAGAACTTGGGGGTAGTGAGTAGAAGGATGTCTGGAAAGAGGATGAGAGGAATCCACGGACATTACAATGAAAGAAATGGGTGTAGAAGTGATTTGCATGTTTTCATTCATCATTTATTCATTCAACGAACGTCTGTTGGGATCTGCTGTGTGTGAAGGCCCCATGGGGAGAACACTTTGTGATCAGAACAATGGTCAAAGCATATGGAGGTGTCATGTTGCTCAGGGGAAGTGGTCACCTCCATCTGGCATAGCAGAGAGGGCTTTAGGAGGAAATGGCACCAGAACTGGGTTTTCCTCGGTGGACAAAGTGGGGGGCGAAGGGCATTTTAGGATGTCACAGCACAGGGAAAGGCCTGGTTCAAGAATCATGACAAAGAGGTATGGCTGGAGTGTCGAGGATCTGAGGAGTGGGACTGGCTTGGGTAGAGGAGCCAAGCCAGATCTTGAGAGCCTTACCCAAATTGCCCAAGGTCTTGGTCTTTACCCTGTAGTGGACCAGAGCCAGAAAAGGATCTTAAGCCATGGGGGAGCCCTGAGTAGACTTGCGTTTTAGAAAGATCACGTTGGCGGCAGGGAGGGGGCGGCTGCTGCTGGATGCAAGGACAGTGGTAGGAAGGTTTGTCCAGGTGGGAGGGAACAGCCTGGATGAAGCCTATCCTAGAGGGGATGGAGAGGAGATAAATTTTGAGAGCTGCTTTGCTACATTTGTGGAAGAAATAGGCAGAGTAATAAACTATAAAGCCAGTGAAGTAAACTGATTGAGAGAAAGCTGGTGGATGAAACTCCAGTGATGCTTTCACAGAGGTGACAATAGCACCAGGAATCAGGAACATTGATGACAAGTGGGTGTTCTTTCTGAGAATCTTCCATGATCTGATGAACTTGTATAGCTGGGTGGGAAGGTGACAGGTGGAAAGGCAGTAAGTCTGTGAGGTGCAGGCACTGTGATGGGCCCTGCTTGGGGGCCTGGATGACACCTGGTGGAGAGGATGGTACCAGTGCCCTCAACCTTCAGGGACTTTCGGGCACCAGTGAAGCTGCTGAAGGTTGTGCGAGACGACTCAAAGGACTCCGAGTACTGGAAGGCCCTGACCACGGTTATCCCTGCCACCACCCTGAACCTCTGGGATGCTCTCTACGCAGCCTTGGAGAAATACCAGTATGTGTGTCTGTTATGGCCCAGGGGGAGGAGGGAGCCGGGCAGACAGGTAGGAGAAGGAGGCTGCTGCTTGGAGCAGCCACATTTGGCGCCTCCCTGTCCCGTGAGCTCTTGGAGAGAAAAGCTGCCAAAGGGCAACTCCTGTTGGGGGGCTGTAGTGTTGGGGGAGGAGCCCTCTGGCCCCGCCCTCCCTGGTCTGTTCCCACTGGCCTGGCTCATTCAGGGCGGGAGGGCTGCTCTGGTGGGCGAGCCTTCTGGGGTCCTCTTCCACCTCCAACCAGATAGAAATACAGAGCCCCTGGCCCTTACTTGATAGAGGATGGAGCATTCAATGGGCCTCTAACCGATTTTTCTGCCCAAAGCCTCGTCCTGACCCAGAGGGCCAAGCTGCTGATAGAAAACAGTTCTCTGGAGCAGCAGAACACAGAGCTCCAGCAGCTACTGCAACAGTATCTAGACTCCAAGGTGGGTGACAAGACCCTCCGGGGAGGGGAGGCGGGATGCTGGGAGAGGCCGTGGGACAGGAGGAGATACTAGGAAGTGACGCGTCACCCCTGCCCGCACCCTGCCGTGAGGCGTGGGAGCTTTGAGATGCAGGCTGTAATTGTGTCCCTTTGATGCCCATCGTTTTCAGCACCGGCTGCTTGTTGGACGGCTCTTAGAGGCAGTGACAAGGCCAGTGCTGGCCTCCCAGCTTACAGAGCCCTTCCACACGAATTTCCTTCTTTGGTCCCTAACAACCAGTCTGTGAGGCAGATAGGACGGAAGTGATTCTCCCCCTTTCACAAAAAGGAGAATCAAAACTCAGCGCCTCTGTATCTTGCCCAGAGGGCAGGCTCTTCCCTCTCTGCCAGCCCTGGGTGTCTGGCCTAGGATGTGACATGGGGAGAGGAGGTTCCAACTGGGGCAGATATTCCCTGGCCCCCACTCGTGCCTGCTCCAGTGACAGTTGGGGCAACTTCCCCATGGCTTGGCAGGAGGAAGGGTCTCCCGGTCCACTCCACAGGGAAGAGTCCTTTGGCAGCACAGTTGCTGGCTCTGCCCTGCTCCTGTGGGGTCCTCCACGTGGTGCTTAAGGCAGTAACACGGGGCTGAGTGTAGGTCCTCTGTCATCAGCTGAGGCCAGTCACACGCCCACGCACTGGAGATGTGTGGCCCGTGAGGTCTCAGGCCCCAGGCCACACCTGAGGGGGTGATGCGGTGAGCCGGGGGGTCATGATGGCCTCTTGGCCCGAGACAGGACTCAGACGTTTGGGAACCGTATGGTCCATACTTCCTTCGAGGCCACTGTGGACAGGAGGATGGGGAGGAGGGGGGAAGCACAGGGCCACACTGGGGCTATAGGGTGGGCAGGTGAAGAGCGGAGGGGCGGGCTCAAGAGAATGGAGCGGAAGGGAAGGTTAAGACCATTACCAGAGCCTGACGAGCTGGAGCAGAAGCCAGACGAGGAGCCCGGGGCTTGGCTTCTGAGGAAGGCAGGCTGCGGGCTTTCCCAGGCAGCCGCAAGTGTCTGGGGGCGGAAGTGCTCTCAGGGATTTGGAGGCCTGTGGCAGGGGGACCCTGGGGGAAGTGTCATGACCTTTCCTCTTTTCCAGATAAACTCTGAACTGCAAGTTCCTCTGATTCAGGTGTTCCGGGTCCCCACAAAATAGAGCCAGACCTCGAGAGGCTGTCACGTTAGGGCCCACACTGGTATCGGCGTTGGTGCCACAGGTGGCATCTCCTGGGGAGCTGCCTGGGCCCACTCCCTGAGTTTTCCAGAGCTGCTGTTGTCGGGCCTGTCAAGATAACGTGACAAGAGGAGTTACTTGTATCCTGCAGGCATGATTAAAGTCTTTAAAGAGTTGTGTCTGAATCTCTTTAAAGGGGTCAGGTGAGACACGGGCCCCTATCTCCACCTCTGTGTCACGAGGGGACTTTGTCTCCAGCCTTGGACTGTGGTTTGACAACAGGCTTGTAGCTGTGGGACAGGGCCCGTGGCACGGGGCTCCCTTCTTGCTTTTGGGAGAAATTGGTGTCTGCAGGTGGCGGGTGGAGCTTTGGGTCATTTCAGGGTCTGTGCCTGCAGACTGTCCTTGGGCCTGCAGGACACTTTAGTGAGCTTTTGGGGCCCCTGGGTCCAGCCTGCGGTGCCCCCTGGGCTGTGGTGTGAGGCTCTTCCTATGGGCAGCCTGGGCAGACAGCCCTGTACCTTAGGCCCACCTTGAACCCTGGGCCACAAGGTCCCCCAAAGGGTTAGGGGCCCATCCTGTACTGAGTTTGCCAGCCAACCCTGCACCCCGCCCCCCATCAGTCCCCCCACTTGGACAACTGCAGACTTGTCAGCTCAGTGTTTCATTTCTTTTATTAAGAGAAAAATCACCACTCGAGAAAGGAAAAACAGCTAAGAGAAACCCAGCTCACACAGGCAGGGGGGCAGCACTTCAAGCAAACTCCAGGCAGCCCCTGGAGGGCCGGAAGGGCGAGCCCTGAAGGGGCCAGACGGGTAGGGGGGCACGGGCGTCCAGGCGTGGACGTCCAGGCTTGCAAGCGCTAGCCTGGGCTGAGGAAGCTCTGGAAAGCCATCAGGACCCACAGGCTGGGCAGGGACTGGGCTTGTGCACCCAGGGCTGTGGCTGCCTGGGCCGAGTGGAGTGGCCCGGGGAAGCAGTCACCCCGCAGGATTAGTGGGAAGGATCTGGCGCACTTCTGCAGAGCCAAGATTGCTAGTGTCGGCTGCCCTTGCAAGATTATGTCTGGGGAGGGGAGGTGGACACCTTTTGCTCATTAACTCTTTTGAGAGCCCTGGGCACTGGCCCAAGACGTGATTCTCGATTCTCAGTTAATTTCGTTAACGCTTTCGAGCTCTACGGGAAGGCCTGCGGAGGAATTGGGGTGGCTTCCTCTGGAGCCTCAGCAAGGTGGGGCGGGCCCCCACCCCTTCCCACACTCCCCACCCTGCAGGCAGGGACCAGAGGGGAGGGACCGGGCCAGCAGAAGACTTGAGGTGGTGAGGATAGGCAGGGAGGGGGGTGTCACCAGCCCAGCCAGCAGGACGAAGGCCCCTGGGACCTGAGGCCTCCATGCCAGAGGAGGGGCAAATGCCCAGGCCCAGGATGGAAGCGCAGGGAGGCCCCGGGGCCTTCATGCCCCTAGGAGCTTCTTGACCATGTAGCCGGGGAGGCTGTAGAGGAAGAGGCCCAGCATGAGCAGCCCCAGCAGCGCCAGCACGATCTTGATGATGAGCCACTTGTACCGTGTGCAGATGAGGTACTTGATGGACTTGAGGGGGTTGAGGAACCAGACAAAGGCCGTGTCGGGCCGGCTGGGGGAGGGAGAGTCTTGGTCAGTTGGTGGCATGTCCAAGGCACCCCATCCCCTTAGCCCTACTAGACCCCAAGAGGACTGAGTCCCCAAAGCACTGAGTGCTGGAGGGAGGGTTTGAGCCCATCTCTAAGCACCAGGTTTGCTGCCTGCATTCCCTGTCCTCTTTGCAGGACCCTCTGGTGCCCCATCTCCTCCCGCGGTCTAGATGGCATTTCTGGCAGCTGGGCAGCCATCACACCTCCCGCACCCTTGCAGTGATGGCAGGTCAATGCTTGAAGAGGCAGCCTCAGCACTGCAGGCAGCTCCGATTATTAGGAAGCTCCCCTATTGAGTGGTTCCTTGTATATGGTCCGGTGCTGCCCCACGTTCTCAGTGAGATCGGTGTTTCTCAACATCTCCCCCTTTCTGCTTCTGTCCCCACCAGGTCCTGCCAGGGGTGTGAGGGACCCCGGTGGGGCATACGCCACCCTCACCCCGACCTGCCCACCGTCAGGGCTGGATCGCTATTCTACCTTCTGCAGGGCTGCCCAGCCCAGAAGGGCTTGTTGAGCTTACATTCTGTTGACTGTGTTACAAAAACAACAGGGTCTATGAAATGTCAAGATGGAAAATCAAAGTATTGAATGTGCTTCTTCAAACTCCTCCTGCTCCTGGAGGACCTGGACCACACCCTCCAGAGCCTTTCAGCGCAGATGGGGCTGCAGAACAGGGGTGTGGGCGCAGGGCACCTGGTCTCTAGTCCCAGCGGTGACAGGCAGGTTAGGCATCTCTTCGAGCCTCAGATTCCTCACTTGTACCACGGGGTTAATAGTAGACCCCCACCTCCGGGGTTGGTAAAAGGGTGACATGAGAAAGTGCATGGGAAGCTCTCAGCCCAGCGCCTGGCACCGAGCTGTGCTCCTCGTATGCTTGTTACTAAGATGTTAGAATGGGATGGAGATACTCACTGTCCTGCAGGGCAGGAAAGGGCTCAGGGTTGGGAGGAGGATACTGGTAGAAACTATTCAGGACTCGGTGGCTAATCCCAGCCAAAGCCTTTCCCCTTTCCCGTCCATCTCTCAACTTCTTTCTGCCACTGGAACTGGGTTAGAGTCTGTCCGGATTGTTGCTGGGACAGGGAGTGGTGTAGTGTGAAGGACACTGGATTGGCAGTTTGAAAACTGAGGCTGACTCCTAGCTCTACCCTGATGGCTAGGTGACCTTGGGCAATTTACTTTTCCTCTCTGGCCTAATACGTGAACATGCAAGACAGTTATTTGCAGTTCTGAGTCTATGATACTGTTCGAAAGCTTAAAAGTTGCTGTCTGTATCCTTATGTGTGCACTTGTGGGCATACTTGTGTGTGCACTTGCGTGTGTATGTGTGTGTGTGTTCCACATGCAGCCCAGCTCATAAGCCCTAGGTCCAGGAGGGAGGGAGGAGTACCAGACCCAGGAGGATGCTGGGCTCAGGCCCCAGGGATCTTCTTGACCAGGTAGCCAGGCACAGGGCAGAGGAGAAGGGCGAGAGGAGCAGCAGTGCAGAAGCAGCAGCAGCTTGAGGGGCAGCCGGAGATATGTGCGCCACAGCAAGTAGTGGGCAGACTTGAGAGGGTTCAAGAACCAGATGAAGCTCGGGTCAGGCCGGCTGGAGCCGCAGGAGGAGCAGAGGGAGCACGGAGAAAGGCCACAGAAGCCGAGGGCTGGGGTGTGGGGAGGGCCCCGGCCAAGGTGGGGGCCAGGATGGGGGCCGACCCTGAGCTGAGTTCATAGTTCCAGGCACCCCCCAGCCATGAAGGCTGCCTGGGGCCCCAGAGTCCACCACTGCAGCTGTTTGTCTTTGGCAAACACCAGGAAGAGCATTTGACTCCGCTAGGTGGGGCCTTCCCTGGGAGAGGTGCAGCTCTCCTGTACCGGTGGCCCATGCTCTGGCTCAGAGGGAGGTGTGGATTTGGGGGAGAAGGGGAGGAGGGAGGAGGCTCCCCTGCAATGAGGCTGTGGCCTAGGAAGGGACAGAGAGGGCAGAGGTGCCTACAGAGTGGAGGGCAAGAAGACCAGAAGGTTCTGGCACCTCCTTCCTGTTCCAGTGCCCCCAGGGACTAGCGTGGCGGGGGCCAGGCCGGCAGGGCACTCACTTGGGTTTCTCCAGGGGGTCAGGTTCATTGCGGGCCAGGCCCACTGGATTCTTCTCCGCCTCCTCGGCAGTGAGTAGATGCAACTCTGCCTCCACCTTGCCCTGCAGAGAGGAACAGAATGGTCCCGGTGCCCGGGTTAGGTGCCAGACCCTCAGCGCCCTGGCCTGGCCCAGCCCTGCCCCCTGCCCAGCAGTAGTGGTGCCCACCGTGAGCTCAAACTCATCATTCTCATTGCGGGCCAGGAGGGGCCACCAGCCTTTGATACGCTTCTGCTTGAAGATGGAAGCCAGGGGCACGTCCACCTCCCCCGTGGCCATCTCCATGCTGCACTGCTTGGCCGTCTTCGCGCCCCGTGGGAACCGGTTCAGGTCCAGCTCGATGGCCCCTGTGGCAAACTCAGAGTCAGCTCTGACACCCGGTACTATTGACCGCACCCCCAGACCCGGGCTGGGCTCACCCTGCCCCTGCCTGCCCCTCCCCTGCCCGCTCTGCTCCGGTCCCAGCCCTGCACCCAGGAAGTCGTCGGCGGAGAAGTGGTCGGCGTCCCAGATCTGCAGGGTGAGCCGCGCGGGGATTTTGTATTCAGTCTCGTCCCAGGAGAACATGGACTCCTTCTTGGAGATGACAATCTTTTCCTCGGCAGCCAGGTAGTCGAAGGGGAACAGGTAGCGCCAGTTGAAGTTGCCCTCGCCCGTGAGGGAGTGGTAGTGGACGTCCGTGTCCTGCTTGTCCTAGAATGCTAGAATGCTTCTTCCTTAGATCTAAAATAGACACCATTCAATGTTTAACATTTTAATTTTTAGATTAAGGTTTGAGAAATTACAGTTTTTATTTCTGAAATCTTTGCATTGTAGGAATTAAAGGTTGGATTTTTACAATACTGTCTGATAGTTATAATTTAGTTAATTAACATTCCTATGATATGCTCATCTGTTTTGTTTTGTTTCTCTCCATTTTATTAAAGAAGACTTTCTCCAGACTGGTGCAATTGTTGACCTCTTCCTGTGGTAATGTGTTTTTGTTGCAGATGGTGTGGATGGAAAGCAAGCCCGTAGAACCAATTCCAGCACCCCGTTAGGGGAGCTTTTTGACCATGGCCTGGATAGTTGGTCATGTGTTTACTTTGTTGTAACTGTGTATTCCATTTTTGGACGAGGACCATCTGGTGTCAGTGTTTTTGTTCTTTATCTCCTGCTATGGGTAGTTTTATTTTCTTTCATCCTGTCCCACTGGGAAAAGTATAACACAGGGATTCTTTTCCTGCCATGGGGATATGACGTTAGCCAGGTGGTAAGTATGGCTTCTTTCTTCAATTTTCAACATTGCCATGAATTTTGGGGAAAGTTTTTGTTATTCCTTCTTTATTGACCTTTTGCTTTTTTGGTTAGAACTGATGGGTGCTTTAACATTTTTTTCTTTTTTCTTTTATATTATTTTTACTTATTTATGGAAAATTTCCAATATGTACAAAAGTAGAGAGAATAGTATAGTGAACCCTTATGTACCTGTTACTTAGCTTGAGCAGTTAACACTTGGCCAGTCTAGTTTCACATGTACTCTTCCTCTCCCTCCTTCCAGTTATTTTAAAGGAAAATCCTGGTATTATGTGATAAATATTTTACTATATATCTCTAAGTGGTAAGAGTTCTTTTTAAAAAACATAATTACAATGCCATTATTACACCAAAAAATGAACGGTTTCTTAACAAACATTCATTGAAACTGTTGATTTTATAAAGAAAGGCGCTTATAATTAAATTGTTGGCTTTTTGTCTTCATTGCCGACTTCTCAGTGAGTAGAGAGATTTGTTTTCCTCTTACTTTATAGCCTTGCTATTAACTCTCCCTGCCTTAGAATCCCAGCTTTTTGTGTTGCCATTTTGCCCGTCTACACCTAAGGCTCCAGTAAAGAATCAGAAGTTGGAGTGTGTTTGAAGAAAGTGATTGGGTGGGCAAATTGGAACGTCGTGTGGCTAAACCAATTTACAAGGTGCCTTATGAGGCCAGTTGTTTGCATCATCTAGAAGTTACTTATTTTATGGTGTTGTTGGCTGAAAAAACTATTTTTAAAGGCAAGAAGACTTGCCACCATATCAAATTTAAGCATACTTCTTGCTTTTACTAAAACTGTTTACTAGACTTATGCTGCATAAAGCGTTATTGACTCCCTGATCTTTCCAGCTGTTAATGCTCTGTATACTTTTGTCTGCATTTTCCTTCCAGACTATTTCTTTTGTCTACATAGTGACTGCGATTGTGGGAGTTGAGGCCTGGTATGAACCTTTCCTGTTTAATTTCTTATATAGAGACCTATTCACTGCAATGATCATTGGTAAGAAGCTCCATGTTGAAGCCTGTTGTAACATCGCTTTGTTATCAAAGCCAGTGTTTGATTATAACCAGCAGCACTTCCCTGCCTGCCTGCACACCCTGCAGCAAAAGCAGAACCCCGCAACCCTGTAGGGTTTCAGCCAAACCCTTAAGGAAAATAAGGTTGCTTTGCTCTGCTTTGTTTTGTTTTTGTTCAGCACCAAATTATTTCTAATCAGAAGGCAATACCAAAATAGATCACACAAACCCTGTAAACTAACTATTCAAGTTAATCTAGACTGTATTGGAGGATCCACATTTAGTTGGACGTTCGGTATTGATTTCAATACTCATCTCAAAATGGAAGATGGTTAGTTTGAGGAACTAGAATGACGAAACACAGAGTTTACTTTATAATACATCCACTCCAAAAATTGAGCTTCTGTTCCTCTCAGATACCCTTTTTCTTAAGCCTTTGAATGCTAGATAAAGGTTTTGATCATGGTAATGTTTCCTTTTTGATTTTAGCCAAAGGGGATATCTACAGGATGATTGAGTGGTGGGAGAGTGTTTTTATGGAGAGAGGCCGAGAGGAAGAGGAACGTGGGTTGTTATTGGGGGCACCAGGAGTGACACTAAGACCTTTGTAGAGTAAAAGAAAAAAACTTGTTGGCTGTTGCTCTGTTCTCTTATCTAAAAATTAATCTTCCCTCCGTCTGCGTGTGAACCTTGGTTACAGAATGGGAATTGAAGGCTTAGAAGCAGCTGGGAAGATGGTGCATTAAGCACTGGCTTTCAGAAGAGGAGTAGTTTGGGGATTTTCTGTGGCTCTGGACTGCAGATATTTTAGGAACCCTGCTGTGATCTAACAAATGTTCATTTTCGGGTGCCTCTATAAACTGATTTCTTTACCTTGAAAAGGCGAGCTATTTTTCATCTCCAGCTATCATTCATGAGTGAATCTTGATTTATGCAGCTCGTCCTTTGGCAGGTGTGCTGCATTTTACATTTAAATGTTTATTTAAAGATAAAATGGAATCTCCGACATAGGAGATATATTTTTGAAAGTTAAGTGGGTACTTTAATAGGCATATGAGTTTCTTTGTAATTTATAATTTTTGGCAGCAATACTTATTCGGTAATAGTACTTCCTACTGCATCACATTGGGGGGCACACGATAGCTAGTTGTCTTTCTGTCTGTGGTATCAGTAATGACTAGCGGGATGAGGTATTGTACATCTGTTCCACCTCTTCCCAGGTTCTGCCTCAACTCTTCACCTAGTGGTACTCACAGTCGCTGATGATCATTGCTTAGGAATCCATTCATTCAGTGGATAGCCAGGGGAATAAAGTTTGTTTTTTGATAAAGTACCTCATAAATTCATACTGATAATTCCAAATCATATTAAATGATACAGATCTTTTACTTAACCTAGTTGATCTTATATTTGTATGTCCTTTAAACTCTGACAAAAGTCTTTGCTTTCAACGACACAAAATAATTATACATTTGTGTTATTCCATAAAATACCCACAACAGTCTGAGAATGTAGTTCCAAAATCAGCAACATATGATTACTGGAAATTGTTGAAGACTTTGGTTTTTTGCAGTTCCGTTTGCCCTATGGTTTATCCCACTAGAGAATGCCCAGTCAGGTTATTATAGTCTAAAGTCCCCATTCTGTGGTTATGCCACCATCTGTGGATATGTACATTTAAGTTAGTTTCATTTTACTTTTGATATTTATGGATTACTTTTTCCTTTAAAATTTATTTTTCCTTTATAATTATGTAACGTATTCACATGATTACAAAGTCAAATCTATATATAAAACAAGATATATTCAAAGAAGTCTAGTCTCTATCATTACCCAAGCCTTTTCTTCCCTCATAGTTAACTATTCTTAATTTTAAATTTTTTGGTTTATCTTTTCATTGTTTCTTTCTTAATATAAGTAAGTGTGTGTGTGTGGGGGGGGTTATCACCCCCTTTCATAGATAAATGGTAGCATACTATACATATTTTACTACACGTGCTTCTTTTTTTTTTCCCCTCCACGTAATAATATATCTTAGAGATCACTGCATAGTGATGTTTAGGGATCTTCCTCATTTCTTCTTACAGCTGCCTGGTACAATACTTCATTGTGTGGATGTACCATCGTTTGTTCAAACAACCTTCTACTGATGGACATTTGTGTTATTTCTGGTCTTTTGCTGTTGTACAAATTGCTGCAATAAATCGTCTTGTACATATATATGTCTGTTCATATTTTTCCCAGGGTATTTTGGAAGAGGTCTCTAGAAGTAGAATTGTTAGTAAGGACAAATGTATGCATTTTCACTAAATATTCCCATATTCCCTTCCATATGGGTTATCTGATTTTTGAATTCCCATCAGCCATGAATGAAAGTACTTGTTTATTTAGTTTTACCAATGTAGTACGTTGTCAAACTTTTGGATTTTTGCCAGTCTGTGATAGGTAAGAAATGGTATATCTGTATAGTTTTAATTTGCATTTCTCTTATTATGGATGAACTTTTCTAGTGTTTGAGAGCCATTTATATTTCTTTTTTCTTTATATCTCTAGTCAATTTTTGCATTACGATTGTTAACCACTTCCTTTATTTTTAGAAGCTCTTTATCTATTAGGTATATTAATCTTTGTTTTGATATAAATGACATTTTCCCCCTTGTTTGTTGTTTGTCTTTTTTACTTTCGTTGAAGTATTTTTTGTCTTGTTGGTTTTTTTTTTTTTTTGCGGTACGTGGGCCTCTCACTGTTGTGGCCTCTCCCGTTGGGGAGCACAGGCTCTGGACGTGCAGGCTCAGTGGCCATGGCTCACGGGCCCAGCCGCTCCGCAGCACGCGGGATCCTCCCGGACCGGGGCTGTAACCCGCGTCCCCTGCATTGGCAGGTGGACTCCAAACCACTGCGCCACCAGGGAAGCCCCTGTCTTGTTGGTTTTCATTGAAGTTTTTATTTAAGCCTGCAAATATGAGGAACCAAAATATTTGTTGTGACCATGTTATCCTTGGTGTTTATCTCATTCTAATCAGTCCTTTTTTATGAATTCTATTCCGATTTTTCTATAGCTGTTGTCTCCTTTATTATGAAGTCTAGGCCTTCCTATGGTAATAAGAAAAGCAGGTCTACATATATATGGGTTCTATCACTATCGTCATATAGAGTTTAATAGACAAGTATTTAACCACTAAATATTCTTTATAGAAAGTACATCGAGTGTTATTTAGAGAAGAAATAGAAGATACAGTGTTTCTCTTTGGCAACCTATATAGAGCTCAGGCTTTCTACATGCTTACTGCACTTAATTAAGATAAAGCTATTTTAGGATGTTTTAAACTAAAAAACTCTTGGTACCAAATCTTTTGCAAGTTTCTCTCAGCCTATTTTCAACGCCTGAAAGCTACAAATGATTCTGGGTTAATTCATTTAGCCCTGCCTCCCTAACAGTGTGCTCCCCAGCTTGACATGGAATGAGCTGCTAAAAATTTCTGAGGACATTGAGGACATCTTGTCTTCTCTTCCACTCCCTCTAAGATCTTTTAACTGAGGGAACTTTGTTCCATTTGGGCTTGAAAGTAGTAGAGTAATTCATCTTTTGAGATGAGATTTCTGTTCAGTGAATTCTAGTTTCTTCATCTTTTTAAAAACAAATAAATTTATTTATTTATTTATTTTTGGCTGCATTGGGTCTTCGTTGCTGTGCACAGTCTTTGTCTAGTTGCGGTGAGCAGGGGCTACTCTTTGTTGCGGTACATGGGCTTTTCATTGGGTGGCTTCTCTTGTTGCGGTGCATGGGCTCCAGGCACACGGGCTTCAGTAGTTGTGGCGCGCGGGCTCAGTAGTTGTGGCGCACGGGATTAGTTGCTCCGTGGCACGTGGGACCTTCCCAGAGCAGGGATGGAACCCATGTCCCCTGCATTGGCAGGCAGATTCTTAACGACTGTGCCAGCAGGGAAGCCCCTTTTCATCTGTTTTTAGCAAGATGCCTTAAGAATTGTTTTGAAGGAATGTTCTTCTGTCTTTGATCCTTAAGGTCACAGCTGCATTGACCATTGCCCCCGCCCCCCCAAGCCAAGTTTAGTCACCAGGAGTCCAGAATGGACTAATATGTTGAGTGACAAGGAAATATCCAAATGAAGTGTCCAGAAAGTTGCCACATATATTGATTTGGAGTTTGAAACAGAGAATGATTAGAACTTTACATCTCTATAGATCACAGAATCAGATTCAGGGGTCACTAGAAAATCATTTAAACCATCCTCATGGTACACCTGTGGAATCTGAAGGTCAGAGAGATTGTCTGATTTGCCCAAGAATACATAATTAGATTTTGGAGTCATCTGCAGGTAGCTTTTGGTTAAAGCTGAAGAGAAGATTCTCTGAGGGAGTGTAGATGCACAGTCAAACATCCAGTTAGGAATATGCAGGAGGTAGATTACCAAAAAAGGACACCAAATGTAGGGGTTGGACGGCTAACAGGAACATTGGGTGAATGGAATCACAAAGGCCAAGGGAGGAAAGAATTGCAGTTAGTGGGTAGTCAGCGAAGTCGTCTTACTTAGAAGTCAGGAATGAAGACAGGATACTGAATTTGACTATTAGGAGAGCTTGATAAATTTCAAGAGTACAGTTTCTGCAGAGGGGAGGCAGAATGAATGAGTGCTGAGGAGATGAAGACAACAGGCAAGTTTGGTGAGTGACAGGAAATAGCAGAGTAAGATAAGTAGATAGAGCAGCAGAAGCAATGGTAAGGCTTCTTGGGAAGGCTGTGCTTTTAAGGTTTCAGGGGAAAGAATTAGTGTATAGGGTAGGGGGAGAAATTAAGAACGCTAGGGAGGTAAAGATAAGTGTCAAGGAAGCAGCAGGATTTATTAATTGTCCCCTCTTCCAATAAATAACTTATACTGGCTGTGCAATTTACTATATACCAGGTACTGTTCCAGGTGTCTTTGCATGTAATAACTCATTTAATTCTCAAAACCCTATGGGGTTGATACTACTATTATCTCTATTTTATAAAGGAGGAAACTGAGGCACTGAAAAGTTAATTTGCCTGAAGTCACATGACCAGTTGGTAGCACAACTGAGATTCAACCCACTCTGGCTCCTTGAGTCTCTGCTCTGAATCACCAAACCGTACTGCCACTCTTCGAGTTGTAAATGCTGTTGAAAAATGTGTTTAATTTCATTACAGAAGTAAACCTGAACCTGAAAATTATTGGGTCTAAAAATATTACATAGTTTGTATGTATTTGATTATTATAAAAATGATGCTTGAATAATAATTCATGATAATTTAAATATTCTTCCCTTTAGGTTGTGCATTATGTGTGACTCTTCCAATGAGTTTGTTAAACTTTTTCAGGTAAGTATTTTATTTTTTAATTGGGCAAGAAATATGAAAATCTTTAGAAATTGTTATTTAGGTGAATTTTAGGATTTCTTTCTTTTGGAATCTGGGCATTTTGAAAAGGTCATGAAACCTGTATTTTGAATCTAGAATGAGGTTAGGATAATTTGTCTGTGGTGGCTTGCGTAATCACTTCAACCATAGCCCAGAACTACTAGTTTTTTTGTAAAAGTTTTGGGCTCACCAAACAGTCTTCTCATTTGTCATTTTTTGGTGAGTGAATCAGGAGGGAGTATGTTCCTGTCAAATATTGATAGGTTTATGTTCTTTTTATAAATTGATTGTAAGTTTTTATAAATTGATTATGTGTAAGTTTAGTTAGCATGATCATACAATAAAACTTCTCAACTTGTGTAGTTGAGGACCAAATCCTGGACCTAGGCCGCCTCTTCTCAAAGAGCGCCATATGGAAATTCCGGCCTGAGGAGTGTGTAGGGGTTGGGAGGGGAGTTGCCCTGGTGGAGCTGCATCTCTCTGATCTATGTATGCACTTCTCCACTTTGGCTCAGCCACACTGAGTTCATTTATGTGACCTGAATGTATTTTATTCTTTCATTCCTCAGTACTTTTGCTCCCACTCTTTACTCCTGTTTCCTCTACTTGGAACACTTTCTTGTACTTGCCCCTTCATCCTTCAGTGCTCACGTCTGTCTTGCACAGTCCTATCCATGTCAAGCCGAGCTCTATGAATCTTCCCTCTTTACGGCCACTGGCAGTCATTCATAGAAGCCATAAAGTTTAAAGCTCTGAAGGCCTTAGAGGTGATTTGAGTCATGTCTTCCTCTTTTTCTAAAGTTGAGGTCCTGTCCTGATTGGGCAGTATTTTGCCTAAGGTTATGTAATTAGTGGCAGAACCGGGATGACGATTGAGGGTTCAGTTCAGATGAGCAAACATATATGAGAGTACCACCTGTGTGCCCAGAGCCACTGAGATACGCTGTGGACCGTCTCATTTCAGAGTCTTTCACTCTTAAACTGTGTATCATAGTAGCACCGTGAGGTGCTCTTCTAGTATTGTTTTGTGTTCATTTTATTTTTCCTATTAGAATATAATCTCATAGGACACAGTCCAAGTTGTATTCATCTTTACATTCCAGAGGGAAAAGTGAGACTAAGGGTCAGAAGACTTCTGTTCTAGTCCTGGCCCTGCCACTTGGTAGCCAGTTATGTAAATTTAAATTCTCACATCCTCACTTAACCTGTCTCTAAAATGGGATTAATAATGTTGGTTCTACCTCTGCCATGGGGTTATTGTGAATAAAAATAAGAGAATAAGTGTGAAAGTACTTTGAAAACAATGAAATACAAGTACAGTGTTTTTATATGTAATAATGTTCTTTGTATTACTTGATTTTTTTTTCAGAAGCTATAAAAATAACACCTTGAAACACAATTCAGTCTATGAAGCTATGGTTCCCTTCTTTTCTCCATGTTTGCTATTCATTTTGTCTACAGCATGGATCCTCCGGTCACCTTCAGATATTTTAGAGTTACATCCTAGAGTATTCTACTTAATGGTTGGAACAGGCTTTGCCAATATCACAGTAAGATTTTTTCTTTTAAAAATCGTAATACATATAAGAAATATTTGACAGAATTCAATAGTTTGAGAAACCTTATATAGTATTAGAATAAGCAGATTTTAATTTAAAGATCTTATATGAGAAATTTGAAAGAATAATTAATAACCTCAAAGACAACATGCTGAAAGTTATTTTATTTTTTTGTTTGAAACCAGTAGGATTTGGGGACAGCTGTAGTATTTTGGAACCATGGCATAATTAAATTTTTTGTTTTGGTTGCCTGCTGAAGAATTCATGGAATAATTCCCTTCAGACTCTAAATATTATTTATAGTGTGGTTGAAATGGCAGCAGATCTAATGCTTAATTTAGGGAGCTTGGGAGGGGTTTTTGAGAGAGGAAACACACACACACATTTTCTAATCAACTGATTTTTTTTTTTTTTTTTTTTGCGGTATGTGGGCCTCTCACTGCTGTGGCCTCTCCCGTTGTGGAGCACAGGCTCCGGACGCGCAGGCTCCGGACGCGCAGGATCAACGGCCATGGCTCACGGGCCATGGCTCACGGGCCCAGCCGCTCCGCGGCACGTGGGATCCTCCCAGACCGGGGCACGAACCCGTGTCCCCTGCATCGGCAGGCGGACTCTCAACCACTGCGCCACCAGGGAAGCCCATAATCAACTGATTTTTAAATTAATAACATAGAATAAAAAACTTTGTAATAAATACTACGTATGTTAAAAAATCCCTTTCTCTGCTCTGGCCCAGCAAGAGGGAAGACAGGGAGGAAAGATCAGGAGGACTTGAGAAAAGACCCTGTTAGTCCTGACAGCCAGGAAGCCTGTGCTCTAGCTCAGGCCAGGTCCTTAATAAGTTTTTATTTTTTAACTTAGCCACTGAGTTTATGTTTCCATGTGTATAACTTGCGTTTACTATCCCAAGTCATACTGGTTTCATAGGGTTTAAAGATCTGAAAACATTAATGCATTGTATAAAATGTATCTCTGAAGGAATAAAACTATATTTGAGTAAGGTGTTGAAAGTAAAGAGAGCCAAAGAGGTTTTGAGGTGTTGTATGATAACATGACTTGATTGGAGGTAGAATCTCCTCATCACCGTGAAGAAATTTAGTTGTGTGGTGCTGTGGGAGGGTGTTCTGAGAAAATTGTTGTCGTATATCATAGAATCTTAAAATTGGGAGAAATTTCTTTTATCCAAACTGTTACCCAGTAGAAGAATGCCTTCTGTAGCACCCTTATTAAATTATCTTCCAGTGTCTTCTGACACACGGTCTGAGGGTCCACGGGTTTGGAGGTTGGGGTAGAGGTCCAGTTGGGCTCCTGAGCAGTTGAGAATTACTGAACTTGATAATAATGTAATGTACAGGTACTTGAATGCTTTTTAAATGTCGGAGTGACTCGTGCTTTGCTAATTAAATTTTCATTCTCTCTTTTTTTTTAATAACTTCAAGTGTCAGCTGATTGTTTGTCAGATGAGCAGTACCCGGTGCCCAACTTTGAATTGGTTTCTGGTTCCTCTCTTCTTGGTTGTCATAGTGGTAAATGTAGGAGTAGCCTCTTACATTGAGAGCATTCTCCTGTTTACATTAACAACTGCTTTCACTCTGGCCCACATCCATTATGGAGTACGAGTGGTGAGTAATCTAGAGCAAAATTGGTTCCATTTGATTCTTAAATAGTGGAATGGAGGTGAGGGAGAATTTCAGAAGAAACTTGCTTAATATAGTAGCTGGAAGAATTTTGGGATATTCTCTAAATTTTGGATAATATCCAGGTGCGTGATGCCATATATCATTTCTGTAATGAATATGTCGTAGTAACTACAAATAATTTCAAAGCTAGATTATTATTGTGAGGAATTAGTTCTTGTTTATAAGTGAGAAGAAATGTAAACCATTTTCTTGGTAAAGAATTATAAACTCTTTTGTGCTTTTAATTATATATAGGACAAAATCATTTATTTGTTGTTTATCTATTTCTATGCTTGCTTCTTTAGCTTCAGGGGCATTTTTATAAGGGGAAATAAAGAAGAGAGTAGATTTAAGAAGTATTCTGCAAACCTTAATATTCTCTTCTAAAATAAGAAACGGGTTTCAGGACAAATGGACTAAGATAGGTATAATAAAATGAAAATCAGAACCATGCAGTTTAGTTTCTTTTTCCTCACACTGTAACATTCTTTTCTAATTATTTTGCATACCTTAGCATGGTCTCATAACTATGATTTTGAATTGTTGTACAATATTCCATTGAGGAGATTACTTAATAATTATCAGTTTACTTAACCATGACTCAGTTATTTTAATCATTTAGGTTGTTTCCAGATTTTCACTATTATAAATAAAGTTGAAGTGAACTATCTGGAATAATATTTTTTTCCTTCATTTGCTTTTTTCTGAGGATAATTTCATAGCAATCGGGTCATGTGATAGGGTATTCATATTTCTGTGGCTTTAAAAATACTTCTATTTGGTATGTTTGTTTTGGAAGGAACCCTGCTGTGAATCAGTTTGAGAAGCAAAATGTCTTTACTTCTGTATTGTCAGACGTATTTTTAAAACGGGGGCACCTGTCATGCTTGATAACAACTTCTTATACCTTGCATATGTTTCTCCCCAAAGTAGCCCACATTTGTTGGAACAAAATAGATAAAAGAAACCATGATAAGTCTATGAATTGTGACATGAAGACATAATTATTTATGTTTCTGTTTGTGCAAGTTTAACGTTATATGCTTTATATCAGCACTCTGAGGCCTTTCTTCTGATATTTCATCAGTCATATGCATGAAGTAGAGCACAGTAACCAGTGTCTTTCATAATTGTTTTAACTTATTATAACCCTCAGAAGCATATCTTTAGAAAACCGTATACACACGCCAAACTAAACCAAAACACATTTAAATTACAAAAGCAGTACATTTTCATTGTTAAAAATCTGGAAAATAAACATAAGCTCAAACTAACGGAAAAAAATTCCAGGAGCGTCTTTTTTTGGTCTGTCTTTCTGCTCTCTTAACACTTCTACAACTTCTGACCAGAAGATAAAACTTGTTAGACCACACAAAAACATTCACTTGAACTATTGAAATGTAAATATTAAGAAGAAAAATGGAAATAAGAAGGATTAAATAAACCATATTTGCTAACTGGCACATTACCTTGCTTTTGCCTACCCACTAGGGATACCCTAACTAATATGGCTTAAACTGTCAAAAATTTGCAGCTCTAGTTTTTTACGGTTTCATCAGATTAGGAATGATTACCTAGAAGTGTTACAAGAAGGGGGAACATTAACTCTAACTATATATGTAAATATTTGATCTGACAGATACTATAAGTCAACTAACCCTATAATTTTTCAGTAGATTTGAATGTAAGGCTGTGTGGTCTGGAGGGTTCAGGAAAGACTAGATTTTGGAGTTGGGCAGACCCAAGTTTAAGTCCTAACTCTCCCAGGGTAGTTCTAGTGCCCTTTTAGCCAGCTAGCTCTACAGCTATCCTAGTCCAGAAAAACCTCTTCATTTCTGATGATTTTTGCCGTGCCAGTAAATTGTTGTCTCCAGAGGGTGAATTCTATATGCTTTTTTAAAAAAACTACGTATGTCTTTGTCATTGCCTCATGTTCTGGTTGTCTATAGGTAAAGCAGCTGAGCAACCATTTTCAGATTTACCCCTTCTCACTGAGGAAACCAAATTCGGATTGACTAGGAACGGAAGAAAAGAATATTGGCCTGTAATCTACAGAAAGAAGTACTGTAAATAAGATGCTTGTAAATATTTCATCCATCACCATTGAACTAAATTGATCTGCTTAACAGACATGGGAACTCAGTGTATGTGGTACTTGGACAGCAGGAGTGATACATATGATCTGAACTTGTGGAATTTTGGACCTACTAACTCCCAGCTTCTTTTATTTTGTTTTTTATAAAGCCATGTGATGTTTTGGTTAAACATAATACACATTAGACCAGCAAAATGTTCCTAGTAATTTTAGCTTCAGGAGTCCATAATGTTTTGGTTTATACAGAGTTAAAGATGCCTTGGTTTTTATTTTTAAAACCCCCAAATTTGTTTAGGAACACTGATAACATTCAGAAGACCCAATATGTTTTCATATTTGGTAAGTAGTAGAAGGTCTTTAGCTATGGAAGCTCTCAATAGCCCAAATCCAACATAGGGAAAAGATAAGAGCAAGTCACCTTCAGCAAGAGATGCCAAATGATTACAAAACAATATACAGTTGCCAAATACTGGTTTCTCTTTCCCATGGAAATGCCTTTTGTCCTCATGTGCTAAGAGAGCTAAAATACATATATATATATTTAGATTCTCTAGTATTCTGGCTCTCTTTATTATGGAACGGATCTTGATAAATGGTTTAATTTTCTTTTAAAGAAAAATATTCTCTTGGGACTTAGTAGAGAATGGGTTGTAATTATAGCTCACTCATTGGCATGGTTCATTGTTTAAATGTGGCATTTTTTTCCCCTTCAGCTGCAAGTTGCTGAGATTTGGTGCCTATGAACTATGATCATATGAATGCATGTGACAGTCCCAGTCTTACAATAATTACTGGTGAGGAACACAGATAAACTTCCTTATGAGAAAAATTTTCTTAGGAGTTAGGAATCTCATGACCCTCACTATGAAATTAGTTTTCTGATTTAATTTGTCCTTCCTCTCTCCCTCTGTCTTTTTCTGTGGAAGAGAGTGCTGTGTTTTTTATTTCATACAGGATAAAGAAATAGAAATTCTCTCTTCCCCAACTTGCTCACTTCCCCACTTCAAGAAAATTTTTAATATATATGCCTTACTGAGTATGTGCTCCCTTTATGTGACTTGGAGTAATTTTTTTTTTTTTTGCGGTATGCGGGCCTCTCACTGTTGTGGCCTCCCCCGTTGCGGAGCACAGGCTCCGGATGCGCAGGCCCAGTGGCCATGGCTCACGGGCCCAGCCGCTCCGCGGCATATGGGATCCTCCCAGACCGGGGCACGAACCCGTATCCCCTGCATCGGCAGGCGGACTCTCAACCACTGCGCCACCAGGGAGGCCCTGGAGTAATTTTTTAAGTTTACTGACAAACATAAAAATCTCTTTGACTTTAATATGGTTGTTCTATGATCACACCTTTTCGTGAATGTGGATATTCTATTTTTAAATTTTGTCTCCATTTAATTTGGTGGTGATGAAATTTACTGGCTGATTTTCTTTTATTTTCCACTGAATGAAGTTTGTGCTTGAATGAAGAGTGTATCTTAAACCCTTTTTTTTGGATGGATTGCACTTGGATAAAATAGGCACCACTGTGTTGATATGTAATTAAATCCATAATCATTATTTATCTGTGAATGTGACCATCGTCAAATTTAATTATAGTATATTCCTCTGTTGGATTTTAGTCTGCTGCTTTGTAAAAATAACTATGTAATTGATATTTCAGTTTTTGAATCTGTAAAGTCTAATCATTGTCATTCAGGTTATTAGAAATGAGGCATCAAGGAGCTAACACATGGTTCTGTACTCATTTTAAAAAATTGTAAAGGTTGAGGTATATTTGGTGACTTTCTCTGAGACAAAAATGAACACTGAAAATAGGTGAGAAATTGATGAAGGGAAATATGGGTAGTGATTTCATGTTTGCTAATAAATTGCCATCATGGAGGTCAGAGAATGAACTAGTGAAGTAAAAGTAACTATTTTTTGTATACCTTGTTCTGTGTCATCTGTAAAATTGAACTGGATAAAGTGTTAATTTGGGCCTGGAACAAAGCTTTGTTTTAAGGTTCTGAGCTAATCATTTTATTGTTTTGTTGACCTTGTATACAAAAATGAGGTTAATCTGTATTATAAAAGAACTGATAAATATTTATAAAATGACAGATGTGGACCACAGGCTTTCTTTACCATGTACAGTATAGTAAAAACAACAACAAAAAAAAAACCCTTTACTTCTGGCATAGGGTCATGTCCTGTAATTTTGGGGCTGTTTTACCTCAAAGTGTGTTTCTGCTCTTTTTCTGTTGCATCAGGTTTATTTGAAAATTGTTTTGTGCCTATACGTTATATTTCCCAATGGTGGTTAAGAATTATGCTGCAGTCAGTTTTATTGGCATCGTTTGATGAAAGATGGCTGTCAAGAAGATAAAAGATGAAAAGTGAGTAATTAACTGTTTCCGAATACTGTGGACTTGTGAATCTTTAGTGTACTGTTGACTCTTTTTCTTGGTTTAGTCTGCTGTCTTGAAGTGCATCATGACAGCCCCCATTTGTTGTGTAGTGATATAGCAGCCGAAGCAGGACTTCATCACAAAGAGCTCTTGTGAATTTACGTCATTGCCAATTACCATAACATTTCCGAAGTATAAAATATCTTTTAGGCTTATGCATGATATTTTGGAGTGCGTTTACACCCCAGCCTTTCTCCCAGCATACACTCAGCTGCCTTTTGGGGAGCAGTGGCATGATTGGTCATACATGCATGTTTTCTGTACATTTCAGAATAGAGTGCCTTAGTCAGGCCAGAGGTTTGCTTTGTGTTTCTTCTGACCAAAATTACCTAGACCTGTAAGAAGTTTCTTTTCAGGTTATGGTATGAAAAATGTCCTTTATGCTTGTCTCCCCTATATTTGAGGGAGGCATGGATAGAAGAATCTTAAAAAATACCTGAGTATGTTAATGCTGCCTTTTATGATCCTTCAATAGCATTCATGATCCTAGTGTAACGTAGTTTAAAATTGCCACAGTTTAGCCAACATTCCTCCCTTAATGTGTAATAGACATAATTTATGGGTTCTGGTCTTAAGGGTAATAGAGTGAATAACTTCCACATAAAGAACTAAATAGTCTTCCCTGGCATTTTAATAATATCATGGTTAAATTACTTTTAATTGTAATTTTAAAAAGAAGTTTCAATGCTGATTATGGCCTAGAATGTTATAGTACTATTACCAACGTTTCATTTTTTTAAATATAGAGCTGTTGGGAAGAGGAGTGTATGTCTAGGGTTGCCCAAATTCTAAATAGTTACCAAAAAAATATTGGTCACGACCTAGAGCCTGGGCATTGGGGGAACATGCAAAGGAGAAAGCAGGCATAGTATCCACTTTAAGGGGAAGAAGAGATCACTTTAGTGCCCAATGATCCTACTGCAGTGCACAGTTTAAAATTGTCACAACTTAGTCATTCCTCTACTAACTTAAAGTTCAAATGTGAATTTGAAAGACTCCTAAGTGTTCAGTTTTCAAAGAATTATTTTATTTTGTAGTCAGTCTAAAAACATTTGAAATGTACCTTGCTTTCCTAAGCAGACTTTGATTCTCTGAGTTCTGGAGGATCAAAAGATAATCTGAAGGTGTTTGAATCAAAGGCTACTTTTCCCCTTTATATTTTAGCAGGAAGCCTATTTGTAACTCGTCCTGTTCATTCTTCACCTGGGTTTTTAACTAGCCACTGTCTAGGACAGAGACGCCCACTTGCTCTGTCGCCCCTAGATCTCGCCACATTCACATCTCCTCGATTGCCTTATCTCTCTTGACTAGTCAAGGACTGGGAACATGCCAGAGGGAACAAAGTAAACCTGATGGACTAGAACATTTGATGTCGGGTCTCCAAATAAGCCAAAAACAGGTACAGAAATCTTTGATCGTGTTGATTCTTATGTTCAGAGTGGTCTTTATCTTGACCTCAGTTCTGGACTTGCCTGAGCACTCTGTAGGAAATGTGTGAAGTCAGACTAGAATTTTCTTTGTCCTGTGAGGTGTCCTTGTAAGGCAGCATGCCCATTCTTGAACACCCTGTGGGTGAAGAACCTTAAGTGAGCTGCCAGTAATTGAACCTTCCAGGAAGAATTTTAACTAGTATGCTGCATTTGAAGCACTTTGACATGTACCTTTTAAGTGACAGTTTTAACAGTAAAATGGTGTTAAATTAATCACTGTGAAACTTGAAAGTGTGATGCCCTGTACATTTTAGGAAGCTTAAGTAAATTTCTGATTTTCCTTTATTAATTATGTAACCCATGTGATTTGTGTCTTTTACTTTTCGTCTTTGACAGTGGTGCAGGTGACTGACTTATTGGCAGGCAGTTACTTCAGGGTATATGGTAAATCATGGTTGTCTAACTTTTCCAGAGAAAGTGGCAATGTGTTCACTTTTTCCTTTGTGTGAAGCCATGGGAATTGGATTTACTGGCTAATTTATTTCCAGGGTTTCTACAGTGCAAAATAAATGTAACCTTTTAAACATGCTAGTAATGCTTTCCTTTTTAATAAAAATACAAGAGATAGTAATCTAGCTGATTGACTGTTTTTAAGCAGAGACCTGCTCTTCTTACAGACAGATCTTAAATGAGCTAATATTTTGGGTAGCAAAAGAAGTTTTGCCATTTGTAGCCTTTTTCACAGGTGGCCTGAGTGAGGGGGTTGTGTTGCATTTGGTCAGAAAGGCCCGGTCCCCAGAATTGGCAAATGGCACATGGAGTGATTCTAGAATAATTTAACAAAGCCTTGTGAGGAGAGTCCATTTGGACACAACAGAAGTATTGTCTCCCACAGGCCATTAACATTGTCTTGCTCTTCATAGAATCATTCATAGAAAGCTAGGTTCAATCAGAGTTGTGTTATTTTGAAAGCATGTGAAATGGATAATGGCCATGGAATACCTAATGCTACATTGTAATTAGAGATTACATCTAGATTACATCTAGAGATGCAAGGAGTGGCTAAATGCTGTGGACGCCTTATGGCTCTTAGGCTAAGGGCTTCTCTTAAGAAGTTTCTATGGGTAATAATTAGAATAGGAATTGATTCTGGCTTTTTATTGAAACATAGACAATTTACCATGAATTCTAGATCCTGATATTCTTGAGAAGCACTTTTTAATCTTTGAAGAGTAAATTCTTGACCAGAAACATGTTTAGTTTAGTACTTGATGTTACTAATCAGGTTATAGGAGGATCGTGTTTTATTTTACGAGATCTATGAATGCTGCATTATGAATCTGTTTGAATTACTGGTATCATTCAGTATCAGACTTAGTTTAATAAGTACTAATTAAGACTGCTCACAATATGAACATTTTTTGTAGGTTATTTTGTTTATATAACTTACCGCATTAGAGCAGCCATTCAGGAGACAAAGACACAGCTACGTGTAATCATTTCCTCTTTCTGGAATGCGCCAAGAAAGCAGAATTCAGTATTAAACTCCAAATTTCAGTTTTGTTTTTTAAAGTAGCATTTCCTGTGGGTAAAGGAGAAGGCAGGGAACAACTGCTGAGGTGTAAACTCCCTGCTGCCTGCCTTCTCCCTTTCCCTTCCCATCGAACAGAATAGAGTAAGTTTGTAGCCAGTTGTAGGAAATGAAATCGATACTTTTCTGAGTAAGGTTTCATGCCCTGTGACTAAGAATAGGCGGCAGGAATCCTGGTGGAATCAATTATTGATTTGTTTAGCTTGGTCCTGTTGCAGGTTGCTTTCTGTAGTATTCTGATTCCATCCCTTCTCAGGTACCTAGAAACAATACCACTTAAGTAACTGGAATGTGTTTGCTACAAGTGGAATATATTAGAGAAGATGAAAGGAGTGCAAAGTCTTATTCTCCCTTTCCAGTAGTTTAATTGAACATGTTAGTAACTGGTCTGTCTAGCTCTTGCTGTGTTCATAGCAAATAATGTAGCATTTATTTTATCTGGTTATGTGTGGTGTGTGTATATATGCATATTTAATATGTACACATATTCTCTGTGCACATATATGTATGATATATTCGTATATACATGCAGTCTACTCTTGATTATCAGCAAGATGGTAAGCCTTTACTAGACTGTTTCTTCATGTTGGCTAAATCTGCATGTAGCCCATAACTCTGTGAAGCCCCTTCCTTATCTGGAGCCATAGTCTTTCCTACTTTCCATTCATCTCAGTCCCCAAGAAAGGCCCTTGACATATGTCACTTTCCCCTTCCCTTTCACCAGGGATTGTGTGAGCCAGAAACCTTTTGAGAAAGATGGTTGCTTCCACCGGAGTTGAGGCTTCTGGGTCTGAATGATGATGGGGCCCATTCCTGGCCAGGAGGCAGCCCCTGGAGCAGTTGTGCTCTTGGGCTTGATGGGGGGAAAAATCTAGCTCTTACGGGAAATGGGGCTTCACAATTTGCTTAAATTCCTTAGCTGGAATGCTGTGAAGTCTTAGATAATTCGATGTGCGAATAGAGTACAACTGTGCATTTCACCATTAGTATTGTGTCATCGGTGATCCTGTTGCTAGCCCAGATAATCAAGACCTTGACTGTTTCTTGCCACTGGATTCTGGAAGCCTTTCCCTTTCAACTGGATTTGTGTTCATTTCTGCTGCTGTGAAACACAAAGTAATGCAGTAGGTTTTAACTTAAAATTGTTTAATTCTGTTACTGATAAATATTTATTGTAATAAAAGTAAAGAGAAAATGATTTTTTAAATCTTTTTAATTGTTTTCAGATTGTCTTCTTTGTTTTTCCTTGGTAGGTGCAAAAGGGGAGGGGAGCTATGGGGAGAAAAATAATGTCCAGTCACTTGTCTCAGAGAATCATTGGTTAATTTAGAGCAAAACATTAAAAGATTTCGTTTTGTTTTGTTTGATCAGCTCCTGGGTGTCCTATAGTCCTGTGACTTCTTTCAGAGAGCAGAGTACTAGGAAGATGGCAGTAACAGGTTTTCATAATGTACTGCTCTTGACTCTCCCAGAACTGGGTATCGGGCAATATTTATTGTTCTCACAACTGGATCACACTTATATTAGCTTGTAAGGTGGTTGTTTCATACTCAAAAACATCTTCCCATAGAAAGAGTGTTAATGTATGCTGTTAATTTTCCAGGCTAATTCCACAAGAACTTAATAACCCACACTTAATACACCTAAACTTTAGTATATGAGCAAACCATAAGCTCTTATAAAGACTCATATTTTCTAACATGGCTTCTGAGGAGAATATTTCCTGTTTTTTTAACATCAGAATTGATCTCCCAGTTCTGGCAGTGGGCATTTAAAATTTTTTTCTGTAACAGGTTTAAAGAAGGTGAGGGAGGAAATGTCCCATATTTTAACCCAGGCTAATTCTCTGGCTTATGTGCTCTTAATCCCCTGCTCTCCGAACTTCTTGGACTTCTTGGTCGCAGTAGCAGTTATCCCCTCCCTTCTAAATGCAAACCTCAGACACCTAGCACCGGCCTGACACTCAGCAGGGGTAACCAGCTTGGGTTTAGTTACTGATAAACTTAAAAAATTACTGATGTAATTTTGGCCCCATGGGGCTATAGCCTAGACCTATTATCTCTCAAGGATAATTCTTTTATTTTTTTATTTTTATTTTTATTTTTGTGGTACGCGGGCCTCTCACTGTTGTGGCCTCTCCCGTTGCGGAACACAGGCTCCGGACGCGCAGGCTCAGCGGCCATGGCTCACGGGCCCAGCCGCTCCGCGGCATGTGGGATCTTCCCAGACTGGGGCACGAACCCGTGTCCCCTGCATCGGCAGGCAGACTTTCAACCACTTGCGCCACCAGGGAAGCCCAAGAATAATTCTTTTAAGTGGGATTGCCTACTCAGTGCATATGCTTATTTAAACTATTGCGACTGGCAAACTGTCTTTTTAAAAGGTGTCTTTCCAGCAGTGAATGAGAGTGTCTTTTTTTCCACACCTATGAAAAAGGTTGGTTATTTATATAATTGAGGCTGTCTGTGACAGCAGCAGAGACCTCCCAGCTGGCTGGGGAATGTCTGGAGAGAGCCAGGAAAGGAGGCTGGCCTGAGGTGTTATTATGGTTGGGAGGTAGGGCCAGGATGAGGGTACCCGGCACACACAGTAAGAACCTCCCACCAAAGGAGAGAGCACCCAGGGTTTTTTTTTTTTTTTTTTTTTTTAAGTCAGCTGCCCAGATGTGGAGCAAAGGGGAAGAAAGGCATGAGGCTTAAAAAGCTCAAACAGCAGAAAAGGGAGTCAGATTCCTTATCACAAAAAGTGTCTGGCTTTAGGCCAAGCAGCTTATTGATCGCTCTTTATGAGTCTTTATGGTACCTTTGCTCTCTCTCCCATCTCTGGTGTGACAGCCTATTCCCACTGACTTTCTCGTGGTATCCTACTCCCAGCCGTAGACAGGCACACACGCATGTACCTGTGTCTCTTCTCACAGGTGGTGGAGACATGAGCCAGGACCTAGAGGAGTTAGGGGTCAGAACTATATCTTGCCCCTGATTCCTCAGCCCCTAGGGAAGGTTAAAGCTGGAGGTCACAACTAAAGGAGAGAGAGATTGAGGCCCGAAGAAAACTCGTTCCCCTCCCCCGCCCTCCAGACTCCTCAGCCCAGCTAGATATGGGACAAGGATCCAGGCAGGTGTTGGGCTCTTGACTGCTCCAAGATTTTGGCACTCCTAAATCTCCCTACCACTTGTATACTTGGAAAAATTAATTGAAAATTCCGATCCCACCTCCAGCCCCGCCCTCCCCCCCACCGTGCCCCGCCCCCAGTCAGACCGACCACAAACCACCACAGCCTCCCCAGGACTCTCCGCGCTGCTGGTGACCAGGGGCCGTGGCCATGGCTGCTTTTGATCTGGGCGCCCGGTTCTGGGACCGCCGCCGCTGCCGGAACAGAGACGCAGGGAATCCACTCCACAGCAATGCCCTATATCAGCCCCGGAGGGCCCCAAGGAAGAGTGAGGCATGGCCTGTGGAGGGGAAGGTGCTGGACATCCCCAGCAAGAATCAGAAGGGCCAAAGCTTCCATTCCATCTCTCTCCCCCGGCTCCCCACCCCCAAGCGGCATCTGGCTCCCAAATCTTGCCCCAGCCCCAGGCCCAGTCACCCCATCTCTGCAGTTGGAGTCCCTCCTGGACCAGGCTCCTCTGGGCAGCCAAGGCCAAGAGGGTTCCTTGAAGTGGGGAGAGGAATCAGAACCCCAGAGACCCAAAGGAGGTCCCCCCCCAGCGGCTACGTAAAGATGTGACTTATTCCAAGAGCATCACGGAGTCCAGCAGTTCATCCTGAGACCACCCCCCCCCCATTTCTATGAGGCTGGACCTCTCCCTTGCCCCCAGAACACCCAGTAAAGGCTCATGAAGAAAGCAAAAAAGAAAAAAGAAAACTCCATTTGCCTCTGGGTAGGTCTTATTCACAACGCGGTTATCTTCTTTGGCCTCACAATTGCCTGTGATTTGAGTAGGCAGGCAGTATAGCTGAGAAAACGGTCAAGGAGTTGTGGCATACCTAAGGTTGCAGGGCCGGTCTAGGATTAGGACCTGCATTTTCTTACTACTCCAGTGCCCTTTCCCGAGTTAACCTCAGGCCAGTGGGATAGGGTTCTGCCAAATGTTATCCAGCTTGTTTTCGAAAGGATTTTAATTCTCAGTAAGAACACTGTGAATTTTTCGTTGGCAATGCGACACACACAAAAAAACGCCCAGGAAATAGTGCCTCTCAAGGGACTCCTCAAAAGTTTAATTGTGCTTCTGTGCTCTTAACTTTCACTCCCCCCTACCCCTGCATTCCGTACCATTTTCCTCTTTCTGTAAGTATGTGATTGCAGGTGGTGATGGTGGGATTGTCCTAGGTTTCAGCCCCACTGAAAACCGCTACAGAAGACAATTCCTTGATGGATACATTCTAGAGAACATAGGGGCCGAATGCACAAAGTATCAATAGGAGCTCAAAAATGAATGGACGACGCGTAGATGGATACAGTATACTTTAGTTCAAACTTTCCGAGCGATCGTACTATTCTATCCGCTCCATGAGGAAAGGACAACGCTTGTATCCTCAGCGCTAGCACAGTGATTGGCATAGAGTAGGCACTCGATTATATTTGATGAATATGATTTTGAGGAATATTTATTTGATGAATGAAGAATCAATCATCAGGGGCTTCCCTGGTGGCGCAGTGGTTGAGAGTCCGCCTGCCGATGCAGGGGACACGGGTTCGTGCCCCGGTCTGGGAAGATCCCACATGCCGCGGAGCGGCTGGGCCCGTGAGCCATGGCCGCTGAGCCTGCGTGTCCGGAGCCTGTGCTCCGCAAGGGGAGAGGCCACAACAGTGAGGGGCCCGCCTACCGCAAAAAAAAAAAAAAAAAAAAAAAAAAAAAAAGAATCAATCATCAGGGTCAGTAAGTGACGAATCACAACTTGGTGCAGCTCTTAAATCTTCCAGCCTCCGTTAATACCCCCGGGCCTTCGTGGGGATTACCCTAATTGCAGGAGAAAGGAATAAATCCCCAAGCTGGGATATAGCTTTCAGAACACCAGTGGGCGGAGCCTGAGGGGATGCGCGCGCAACCACGCCAGTTGCGGATTAGGTGACTGTTTTTCCCTGGCAACGGCTTGTTAGCAACGGCTTGTTGATAGCAGCAAGGCGGTAGTCCGGCGGTGGTCCAGGCAGAGCTGCCTGGGGGCGGGAGGCACCTGCCATGAATCCGCCGCGATCCCTGAGGGTCCTGGAGGAGAAGGAGAAGGAGCATTTAGCCACTCCGATTCTCGGACCCTCGATACATTCTGATAACCCTCAGGAGCGGATCCAGGCCCGGCGCCTCCGCATCGCGGCGCGCCTGGAAGCTCGGAGGCGGTGAGCTGGGTTTGGGCGGGTCCCGCCAAGGAGCGCCCAGGGTGCGGTGACGCGGTGCGGGGATGAGGGGGTGGCTTCTCCGGGCCGGAGCCCCTGCGGTGAGGGGGCGACGTGCCCTACGTGTGAGCCGGCCTTGTTTCTTGATAAGATAGAAAACATTTCTACCAGAAGGTTCAAACAAAGCATGGGATATTAAAACATTGAACACACTAGTAAAGTCAAAGACGGAAATCATAATCCCTCCGGCATGTTCATTGAGAGCCTGCTGCGCCAGGCATTGTGGGCCATACGCTGAAGAGGCGGCCTCCATGACCTGCCCGCCGAGGTCTTTCTTTCCTCCGTGCCTCCCAGCCTGCCTTCCTTCCACAAGTAGTTATGGAGTGGACCTCGGCTATCACTTCTGCTGGTCTCAGTGGCTTATCTGGGTGTGTGACACAAACCCCTTTTCCTGCAGGCTCTGAGGCTGATAAACCACACCGTTCTCAGGCCGGGGTTGCCGCACCTGTCCATGCACAGACGGAGTGGCCTTGTCTTAAGGGGGTACAAAGGGGAACTTGCGTGACCCCCTGAACACCCTCTCAGTGTGACAGCACTTATACCTTGTCCTGCTGGTCAGGGTCAGCTGCCCTGCCAAGATGGTGCTTCTCTTCTTGTCTGCTGGCCTTTGGACACAAGGGCCCTAAAGTGATGTGGCTGGGTTCCAATAAAACTTTACTAAAGAACACTGAAATCTGAATTTCATATAATGTTCATGTGTCACAAAATATCCCTCATATTTAGATCTTTTTTTCTAAATTAATAAATTTCATAGTTTAGAGCAGTGTTAGGTTCACGGAAAAATTGAGTGGAAGTACAGAGACTTCCCATATACCCCCAGCCCTACACATGTATAACCGCCTCCACTATCAACCTTCCCCACCAGAGTGGTACATTTGCTACAACTGATGGATCTTGATAGATATATAATGACATGTTTCCACCATTACAGTATTATACAGAATAGTTTCAGTGCCCTAAAAATCCTCTGCGCTCCGCCTATTCCTCTTGATCTTAAAAAAATTTTTTTTTGAAAATGTAAAAATCATTCTTCACTTGTGAGCCCTACAAAAACAGATGGGTCAGATTTGACCCATAGGCCAATGTGTGCCAACCCTGATGTATAGATCAATGTGATGTTCTGTGGGATATTCAGATGGTCCTGATCTATTCCGACTATATTTTGACAGATCAGGAGAGTTAACATGGCTCTGTGAGTGAGAGGCCTATGTGAGTATACATTATCTGTTCCATGTAAATGTGAACTTCCTGATCCTTTTTCCTGATTGAGGTAGAAAATAATGCATTTGGCCCAATCAGTGGCTACATTCCATGTCCCTAAGGCCACAGTAACCTGCTCTAGCAAAGACACCCGACCTGCATGTCAGCTGCAATTAGGACTGCTGCTTGGTTGAGCTTGCAGTAATTGACAGTTATTATCTTGGATCCATCCAGTTTTTGCAGGGACCAGACCAGTGAATTAAATGGAGATTTGATAGGCACCACCACTCCCAAATCCTTGAGATCCCTAAGGGTGACACTAATCCCCACCATCTCCCCCTGTTGACAATAGTGCTTTTTTAGGCACTCGGGTGAAGTTTCGGAGTGTCCATTTGACCTTCCACATGGTGATAGCTCTTACCCACAGGCCAAGGACCTAGTGTGAGAATTTCTCAAATTTCTAAGTATGTTAAGATCACTCTGGTTGCTCTTTGGGGAATGGTTTGGAGGAGCCAGAAGTGAAAGTAAGGAGTCCAGTTAGGAAGCAGTTGTATTTGTCCAGGTGAGAGATGAAGTTGGTCTGAACTAGTTAGTGGCAGTGGTTTGGAGATAAAGCAGATGCACTCCAGACATATTTTGGAATTGAAATTGACTGGATTTACTGATTGATTGGACATGCTGATGAAACGCAGGGGAAAAGCTAGAATGGCTTGAACAGCTGGGTAGATAGATGGTAGTACCTTTTATTGAGATGGTAAAGACAGTGATGGGGGCAGTAAGGCAGGAGTTGAAAATCAAAGGTTTGGTTTTGTCCATACTAAGGGAAGTCGAATTTTGTAAGACATTAAAATTGAGATGTCCACTAGGCAGTTGGGTATGGGTCTTAAACTCAGAAGAGATCTGGATTAGAGGGACCAGTACAAAGAGTCAGCAGCATTATGATTGTATTTTAAACCATAGGAATGAATTAAATTACACTGGGAAAGAGGATTAGAAAGGGATGAGAAAAGTGTTCATGGCTAAGTCCTAAGAAAGCCCAGCATTTAGAAGTTGATGGAAGAGGAAACGCTGACAAGGAGAATAAGATAGAATGGCCAGGGTTTCCCTGGTGGCACAGTGGTTGAGAGTCCGCCTGCCGATGCAGGGGACATGGGTTCGTGCCTCGGTCCGGGAAGATCCCACATGCTGCGGAGCGGCTGGGCCCATGAGCCATGGCTGCTGGGCCTGCGTGTCCAGAGCCTGTGCTCCATGGTGGGAGAGGCCACATCAGTGAGAGACCCACGTACCGCACACACACACACAAAAGAATGGCCAGTTGAGGCTGGTAGAAAAACAAATAAGTGAGGTGCAGTAGCATACCTAATGAATTTGACGCCTGGAGCAGATAATTTCTAACACACAGATAATAACAATAGCCTGAAAAGAAAAGCAGACAATGAACATTTTCTTTTATTGAACTTTGTTATATTACCATGCCGGTAATTTTTTAAAAAATAAAAATAAAATTTACAATACAAAATGAGAAAGAAGTAATGGATGAATACTTTTATATATGTTTTTAAAAATTATTTATTTATTTTTGGCTGCGTTGGGTCTTCATTGCGGTGCGCAGGCTTCTCATTGTGGTGACTTCTCTTGTTGTGGATCTCGGGCTCTAGGCGCGCGGGCTTCAGTAGTTGTGGCTCACAGGCTCTAGAGTGCAGGCTCAGTAGTTGTGGCGCACAGGCTTAGTTGCTCCGTGGCATGTGGGATCATCCCGGACCAGGGCTCGAACCCGTGTCCCCTGCATTGGCAGGTGGATTCTTAACCACTGCGCCACCAGGGAAGTCCCAATGAATACTTTTAAATTACATGTGGGGAATTCCCTGGTGGTCCAGTGATTAAGACTCTGCGCTTTCACTGCCGAGGGCCTGGGTTCGATCCCTGGTTGGGGAACTAAGATCCCACAACGTGGCCAAAAGAAAAATTACATGTGTTTTGGGGAAAAAAAGGAAGAAAAAAGCATATGAAGAAATGTTCCCAAAGGAGTGAATTCGCAAGACTTAGAGAACGAGTTGTGGATAGAATGACAGAATAGAGGTAACTCAGGTTCCGTTTCTTCATGTTTCTAATAACTTGGCTAGTGTTGTTTATGTCAAATCCCTAATCTGCTGGGATATAGAGTAGCTGGGGGGTTGTGGACGTGCCCTGCGCTGAAGTGAGCTGGGACAGTTCTGAACCATTTCAAATGTGCTCTCAAAACACATGCGTGTAGCTGAGTCTGTGTGTCAGAGACCAACTGTATAATTGCAAGTTCTACAAATTAACTTCCTTCTTCAAGGATAAGAAATAGAAAGGTGCTATACTGACGCTTACATATATATTATTAAAAAACAATAGTAGGGATTTCCCTGGTGGCACAGTGGTTAAGAATCCGCCTGCCAATGCAGGGGACACGGGTTCAATCCCTGGTCCGCAATGATCCCACATGCGGCAGAGCAGCTAAGCCCGTGTGCCACAACTACTGGGCCTGTGCTCTAGAGTCCACTTGCTGCAACTACTGAGCCCACATGCCACAACTACTGAAGCCCGCACTTCTAAAGCCTGTGCCCTGCAACAAGAGAAGCCACTGCTCGCCGCAACTAGAGAAAGCCCGAATGCAGCAACTAAGACCCAACGCAGCCAAAAATAAATAAAAAAAAATTTTAAACCCACATAAAGTAAAAAAAAAAAGATTTAAAAATCGACAGTACTGCAGCAATTTTTTGGAACTTAGATTAACAAAAGATTTTTCAGAAAGGAGTGTTTTATGAATTGTTTTGTTGCTGGCACAGGGTGATAATAAAAAACAGACTGACTTTAGTCAGTTGTGTTGTTTTAAAATTAGCCTTGGGCTCCTTGATTGCCTATGGTGCTCACTGCCCTAACTGCCTAGGCCTTGGTGGGTCATTGAGGTGTAGTTTTAGAGGGGAAGCTGTTAACAGAATTAAGTGTCATATGAAGATAAAGAATAAGATTAATGGCTAAAGTACCCCAAACTCTCAATCTCTAGTTTTTCAGTTGACATTTCAAATTCCTGAGAGATGTCACTTCTGAGTCAAGATGGTGGATAGAACACATGCATTTACCTAGGATCTCTATCAAAAATGAGATCTCTCCTGTGCTCCGCAACAGGAGAGGCCACAACAGTGAGAGCCCCACGTACCGCAAAAAAAAAAAAAAAAAAAAGAGAGAGAGAGAGATTTAAAGGGATTAAGTAAAAACGATATAAACCCACAAAGTCAAGCAAAACAGGGGGACTCAATAGCAACAACATTTTGGAAGCTGGGACGTATATAGACAGATGGTAAATGGCTTAGCAGATTCAAGAATATGGAAATATAAACTAGTAGTGAGGAAAGCTCAGAGCCCCCTTGATTTCCTCTGCAATAAATCTCCAAAAGGCAGCATCAGGTTTATCTGGATAGGAGTGAAGAGGGAACTAAAATAAGAATTGGTTGGAAAATTAATAGATGTCAAGAACCTTTCTCTCACTTTGCACAGTTGACCGGAGGTTTGGAGAAAGTAAAATGGAGGATGAGTGGTTTGGGGGATGCTGGACAGAGAGGAGGCAAGGACATGGTACTAAAAGCAAGGGGATTCCACGGACACATGCACACTGGAGCTGAGCGCCTCCCCCTCCCCCTTCCTGGAATGCTGGCAGGACCTGCCTGTTGCAGGCAGGAGACTGGAGAAATCTCTCTGCAGAATCTGACCGGCCCAGAAAGAGGGACTTAACGACACTGAAATCAGGTTTGCCCAGGAAATGGTTCAGGTAGATTGTCCTGCACTGAAGTTCACAGCTATTATACCACACCCTTGCACTCAGCACTTTCATAAGCTTTTTCGTCTTAGCATGGAAAGGTAGCCAAGGATTTCGAGACGTCTGAAGAAAGTCTTTAAGGTGAAAGGTAGACACCAAAATGAATAAACAGAAAAAAGCAACTTAGAGGAAATTGAGACCATGTAGGAAGAAAACAACAAAACACAACGAAAAGACTGTCTTTAAGTACACTTGAAACTTATATAATGTTATATACCAATTTTACTTCAATTAAAAAGGGACTTCTGTGGCAGTCCAGTGGTTAAGACTCCATGCTTCCAATGCAGGGTTCGATCCCCGGTCGGTGAACTAAGATCTCGCATGCTGTGCAGCACGGCCAAAAAATTAAAAAGAAAAGAAAAGAAAGAAAAAAGGAAAAAATGACTGTCATTAAGATCCTCAGAAGAAGATATACAGATCGCCAACAAACACATGAAAGAATGCTCAACATTGCTAATCATTAGAGAAATGCAAATCAAAACTACAATGAGGTATCACCTCACACCAGTCAGAATGGCTGTCATCAAAAAATCTACAAACAATAAATGCTGGAGAGGGTGTGGAGAAAAGGGAACCCTCTTGCACCGTTGGTGGGAATGTAAATTGATACAACCACTATGGAGAACAGTATGGAGGTTCCTTAAAAAACTAAAAATAGAACTACCATACAACCCAGCAATCCCACTACTGGGCATATACCCTGAGAAAGCCATAATTCAAAAAGAGTCATGCACCACAAAGTTCACTGCAGCTCTATTTACAATAGCCAGGACATGGAAGCAACCTAAGTGTCCATCAACAGATGAATGGATAAAGAAGATGTGGCCCATATATACAATGGAATATTACTCAGCCATAAAAAGAAATGAAATTGAGTTATTTGTAGTGAGGTGTATGGACCTAGAGTCTGTCATACAGAGTGAAGTAAGTCAGAAAAAGGAAAACAAATACTGTATGCTAACACATATATATGGAATCTAAAAAAAAAAATGGCTCTGAAGAACCTAGGGGCAGGACAGGAATGAAGATGCCGGCGTAGATAATGGACTTGAGGACACGGGGAGGGGGAAGGGTAAGCTGGGACAAAGCGAGAGAGTGGCATTGACATATATACACTACCAAATGTGAAATAGATAGCTAGTGGGAAGCAGCTGCATAGCACAGGGAGATCAGCTTGGTGCTTTGTGACCACTTAGAGGGGTGGGACAGGGAAGGTGGGAGGGAGACGCAAGAGGGAGGGGATATGGGAATATATGTATACATATAGCTGATTCACTTTGTTAACACAACAATGTAAAGCAAATATACTCCAATAAAGATGTTAAAAAAAAAAAAAAAGAATCTGCCTGTTAATGCAGTAGACACGGGTTCGATCCCTGGTCTGGGAAGATCCCACATGCCGTGGAGCAACTAAGCCTGTGCGCCACAACTACTGAGCCTGTGCTCTAAAACCCATGCACCACAACTACTGAAGCCTGTGCACCTAGAGCCCGTGCTCCGCAACAAGAGAAGCCACCACAGTGAGAAGCCCGCACACCGCAATGAAGACCCAACACAGCCAAAAATAAATAAAATTTAAAAAAAAAGAAGGATCCTCAGAGAAAAAAGAAAAGATAATTGCAAACGTGAAACAAGAATAGGATGCTATTAAAATAATCTAGAGATCAAAACAGAGCTCTTGGAAATTAAAAATAAGGTCGAAATGGGAAGCAGTAGAAGGGTTGGGAAGTAAAGGTAATGGAATTGCCTGGGACATAGAACGAAAAGGAAAAAGAAACTAGTAGAGAAAAAGATTTTTTAAAAATTAGAGGACTAGTCCAGGAGATCTAGTATCTGCTTTCTAGATCCAGAAAGAAAGGAGAGAGTAAACAGAAGGGTGGAAATGATCACTGAAAGAATTCAAGAACATTTTTCAGAACTGAAGATCATGAGTTCCCTGGTTGAAAGGGCCCACCTGACAGCACAATGAATGAAAGTAGACCCACCCCAGGCACACCACTGAGCATGCTCAGAACACCAAGAACCAAAGGAAGGGTCCTACAAGCTTCCAGAGTGAACAACGATGACAACAGTAATGACAACTCTCACATACAAAGAAAGGATTAAGAAACCGGATGACATCTGGTTTCGTAAATAGCAACAGTGGACACCAGAAGACAATGAGCAATGCCCTCAAAGTTCTAAAGAAAAATGATTTTCAACCTGGAGCTCTAAACCCAGCCAAACAATCACTTCCATTTCAATTTTTTAAGTCCTGAGAAAGGACTCTGACTTGTCTGGAGGTATGGTTATTCAAGATGGCAGCTCCCATTGAGACCATTTGGGTGGCAGTGGTGGGGAAGCAGTTTCCCAAAAGAGGGATCCAGCTCAAACCTGAGGAGAGAGAAGTCTGCGATGGCACCTTTAGGGAATATGATAGGTCAGCACCGACCAAGAGAAATACAATACGTAAATTAGCATCCACATTAAAAAAATAGAACAGGGGGCTTCCCTGGTGGCGCAGTGGTTGAGAGTCCGCCTGCCGATGCAGGGGACACGGGTTCGTGCCCCGATCCCGGAAGATCCCACATGCCGCGGAGCGGCTGGGCCTGCGAGCCATGGCCGCGGAGCCTGTGTGTCCGGAGCCTGTGCTCCGCAACGGGAGAGGCCACAGCAGTGAGAGGCCCGCGTACAGCAAAAAAAAAAAAAAAAAAAATAGAACAGGTGAAATTAAATTTTGTAATTTATTTTGCTGAACTCACTATATAAAAATATTATTTTAACATGTAATCAGTATAAATCATATTGAGATATTTTGCATTTTTTAATTGAAAGTCTTCAAAATCCATCTAGTTCATATTTTACACTCAAAGCACATTTCAGTTTGGATCAGCCACATTTCAAGTGCTCAAGAGCCACATGGGGTTAGTGGCTATCATATTGGACAGTGTGGTGCTAGGCAGTCGGAAATGATAAGTAAAAGGCAGCAATGGGATTAAAGCTGAAACTAGATGATAAGAATGTGTAGCATAGTTATTTTTCTTTCTGAAGCACAGGTCTTTGCTCCAGGAAGTAGTTGGAAGGATTATTTAGACAGAGGTGGTAATTAATTGGTGGTCAAAGTAGCAAGTCAGGTGAATGAGTGTGTTTTGGATGGTAATGAGAACACCATTAGCTTGGCAATATCTGAAGCCCTGAGTAGAATGAAACAAATCGTTTTCTCAGTAAGGGCAATGAGTAGCTTCAATAAGAGTATGGAAGTGAATGAAATGACAAGAAAAGAGTTTCAGTTGGATTGGGAGTGGGGTGAGGGGTGCTAACTCAATTCCAGCTCTCAAAAATGGTGTAGCACGATGTAGGGCTGTGCTGACCTTTGAACAAAGGGAAGGGAGATGAGGGCTTCCCTGGTGGCGCAGTGGTTGAGAGTCCGCCTGCCGATGTAGGGGACACGGGTTCGTGCCCCGGTCTGGGAAGATCCCACATGCCGCAGAGCGGCTGGGTCAGTGAGCCATGGCCGCTGAGCCTGCGCTTCCGGAGCCTGTGCTCCGCAACGGGAGAGGCCACAACAGTGAGAGGCCCGCGTACCGGAAAAAAAAAAGGGAAGGGAGATGGAAGTCAGGGAGAGAAAAAGTCAAGGAAGAATGAAGAGTCAAGAAAGGGATCTGCTTGTTCACCATGGTTGAAGACATAAGAGGATGGCTTCATTTTTCTTAAGGCAGAACTGGGAATCCTCATGGCCGCTGTGTGCCAGAGGAGACAGCGGACCTCCACGATGTAAGTGGGGTGGGTATTGGTGGGGTCATTCCCCCGTGCCTCCTCCAAAGAAGCGCAGAATCTGGAACCTTATCTTTCCCCCGTCATCTTTGGTCTTATTTTCTGATTAACACATACACACATATGCGCTATTTATAAAATTCATGCAATAGAAAAATGTAGAGACTATAAGTCCTCAGTAAAGTTCTCTTTCCTTAAATAATTACTGTCATCTGTTTGTCATAAATCCTTCCAAGATTTTTCCTGTGCATATGTATATAAGCCTATTTTAAGAAGAAAATCTATATTATACTTTACATATTGTTCTACAGCTGGCTCTTTTTACTTACATATTGTGGACATCTTTCTGTGCTGCTAGATAGCACATCATTTTTTTTTAATAGGCTACAATATATTTTCTTGTATTGTTGCCTCACAAGTTATTTAAACAGGCAACTATTAATATGTATGTAGAATGTTTCCACGTTCCCGCTAGTAGAGAGAGTGCTGCAGTAATCATTCTTGTGCATATTTCTTTTTGAACTTGTGAAAGCTTTCTGTGGAAAGTTCGTAAAGGTTCGGTCCGACGGGAGGCCCGTGTAAGTTTTGGAAAAGTCTTGCCAAGTTGCCTTTTGGATGGGCTGTGACCCTTCACGTTCCCACCCATGGAGTATGAATCAATGGTCACCCACACCCTCTGCCCCACCGGATACTATCAACTTTTAAATCTTTTCTCTTGATAGGAGAATGAGGATACCTCACAGGGTTTTCAATTTCATTTCTCTGGTTATATGTGAAGTTGAACATATCTTCAAATGTCTATTTGCCATTTGTATTTCTTCTGTAAACTGCTTGTTCACATCCTTTGCCAAGTTTCCTATTTGGTATTTTGTCTTTAAAAAAAATTAATTTAACTTTTTAAAATTTAAGTCTAGTTGATTTACAATGTTGTGTTAATGGTATTTTGTCTTTTCTGTACGGATTTGAAGGATCCCATTCTATTTTAGAGCAGAAGTTGGTCAAATATCTTTTACCAGTTTATCCCTTGACTTTCAAGGATAAAATGTTTAATTTTGGGGGGCCACAACACGTGGCTTGTGGGATCTTAGTTCCCCCACCAGGGATTGAACCCCAGCCCAAGGCAGTGAAAGGGCTGAGTCCTAACCATTGGACCACCAGGGAACTCCCAAACTGTTTAAATTTTAGGAAGTTAAAACCTTTCACTTTTTTTTCTAACTTTGATCTTACTCTAATAGAGATTCTCTCCTGTATTTAATTCTAGTGTTTTTACGATTGTGTTTTTTTAGTATTCAAATTTTTATCCATATAGACTGTATTTTTGTATATACTGTGATGTACTATGAACTTTTAAAATATAGACTCTAAGTACTAGAAGTAACTTCAGTTTCTCTACTTTTTTCCATCACAGGGAAGCGCTTGGAGAATATCTGGACGAGAAGGAGAGTGAGAAAGATCAAAGCAAGAGCTACAAACAGAAAGAAGAAAGCAGACTGGTAGGTACTGGCGAGTAACTGGGTCGCGACTGTCCTGTGGGACTGGGGCTTTGCTCTTCCTGTGCTGTGCCTTTGGTGGGCTGCAATGCCAAGCCCCGCTCCTCCCCTCTTCTTCCCTCCTGTCCTCTCCCCTCCCCCTTTCCCCTGTCCTTTCCTCAGGCTACCTTCGCAGACTTCAATCCCATCTCACTTCCCAACTCTTCCACGAATTCCTCCGCGGCGCAGGTTGAACTCTTTGACTTCCCGTCTGTACTATTCGTTTCATTTTAGATACTTTTCTGCCTTGTATGACTTTTCGAAGATGTGTGTGCGTGCGGTGTCCCCAGTGGAACTGTAAGTTCTAGGAGAGCGAGGGCCTCTTGGAGTAGCTGTGGAGTAGGGCAGAGCTTGTACCCAATAAACTCTAAAAGGAAGTCTTTGATCTCGCTCCCGTGGCGATGACAGGGCTCCTGAGACATGAATAAAGGACTTGGAGGGAGAGGCGCAAGAGGGAGAAACAGTAGTTCAAAGCAGCGCGCCGGAACTGGCACAGCGCCGCGTTTACTTAATTAATTGCATGCACAGTGACACCGTGGGCGTTGAGATATGGGAAAGAGCTCACCCAGACGGCCTGGTCAGGGAAGGTTCCACGGAGAAAGTGGGGTTTGAGCTGGGTCTTAGAAAAGTTAAATGGGATTTATAAAGGTGGAGAAGAGAGATCACTGCTAGCAGAAATTAAAGTGTATTTACTGGGAGAAAAAAATTTCAAAGTACTGAAATATTATTATAGAGCATAGAGGTATCTAGCAATAATTGACTAAGCTGTGCTGTACTGGATCAAGGATAAAATATTTTATTGTAGTGGAGAGAATATTGAACTATTATGGGTTCTTGTTCCAGATCACCTCTTTATACTTAGGTTGGTGATCTCTGAGTGTTTCTGTGTAGGATAAAAAGGGTATTATATATAATCTTGAAAATACTGTTGTAGTAGATACTGCTATAATCCTGAAAATACTGATACACAGTTCAGTATATTTTCAATTTTAGAGTGTCAAATTGAGTGTTAAACCAGAGAGATAATGTTGTTTTCATCAGCAGCTTTCCCAGGTTCCTTTCACTTAGGACTTAAATCATGAAGAGTGTGGCTATTGAAGAGAAATGTATAAAGAAAATGCTACCTTTCTCAATATCAAGGTATTAACAACCAGTTCTGTCCTAAGACCTGGGCAGGAGGGGCCCCTGTCCTGCGCCTTATCAATCATTTTTTTAAATGATAATTCTGTTTGTTTCCTGTTTAATCTTGGTCTACTCCAACTTTATAAAGATATTCTTCCATGTTTTCTTCTAGAAGCCTCATCGTTCTACTGTTTACATTTTGGTCTATAATCTAGACCAAAATGGATCTGGAATCCATTTTTGCGTGTGGTGTAAAAGTAGGGCTCAAGGTTCATTGTTTTCTAAATGGATCTTTAATTAACCCAGCACCATTTAGAGGGAAGATCATCCTCTCCCCTCTGCATTGCAATGCACCTTTGTTGCAAATCAGGTGAACATACTTGTTTGTTTCTAGATTCTCTATTCTGTTCCATTGGTCAATTGTCTTTATGCCAATTCCACACTATTTTAATTACTGTAGCTGCATGACAGTCCTTGATATCTGGTAGGGTAAGTCCTCCACCTTTGTGGCTCTTCAAGATGGTCTTGGCTGTTCTTGACCCTTTGCATTTCCATATAAATTTTAGAATTAGCTTCTCAATTTCCACCAAAAAAAAGCAGCTGGGATTTTAATTGAGATTGGATTGAATCTATAGATCAATTTGGGAAAAAATTAATATCTTACCAATATAGAGATTTATAATCTGTGAGGATAAATTATCCCTCCTTTTATTTAAGTATTCTTTAATTTCACTCAGCAATGTTTTATACTTTTTCTTTTTTTAATTATTATTTATTTTTGGCTGCATTGGGTCTTCACTGCTGCGTGCGGGCTTTCTGTAGTTGCAGCGAGCGGGGTCTACTCTTTGTTGTGGTGCCTGGGCTTCTCATTGCGGTGGCTTCTCTTGTTGTGGAGTACAGGCCCTAGGGAGTGCGGGCTTCAGTAGTTGTGGCACTAGGCCTCAGTAGTTGTGGTGCATGGGCTTAGTTGCTCCGTGGCATGTCGGATCTTCCTGGACCAGGGATCGAACCTGTGTCCCTGTGTTGGCAGGCAGATTCTTAACCACTGCACCACCAGGGAAGTCCCTATACTTCTTGAAGTTATAGTTGTTCATTGTTGATTATGTAAAAGTACAATTGGTTTTTATATATTGATCTGATATCCAGCAACCTGGTCAAATTCATTTGTTAATTCTAATAGTTTACCTGTAGGTTCTTCTTCTTTTTTTTTTACATATATAATCATCTGAAAATGACAGTTTTATCTTTTCCTGTTCAATTTTGATACCTTAAAAATTTTTTTTCTTGCCTTATTGTACTAGATAGGCCCTCTAGCCCATTGAATAAAAGTGGTAATGAGGAGGGTCCTGTGTCTTGTTCTGGCTCTCCTCTGGATGCACCCCCTCAAGTGGACTTGCCTCAAGTCTACTCAGAGCCCAAGTGCCCCTATTAGATCACTCTCTGAGTGTCACAGAGCTGCAAATTCCCTGCCCAAATGGTTCTGAACCCACTTTCAAGGCCTGCATGGACCTCTTCCCAGGGTCTGTCCTGCTCAGGGCAGACAAGGCCTCAGGGATGACCAGGGGTTTAGATGGAGCTCGCATGTGTGGTCTGGGAAATTCACATGCCTGCATCTGAAGGACTAGGAGTGTGAAGAGAATGGGGTGGGCTCCAGGGTGGTGGCCAGAGACTGGCTCTCCCTTAGCCAGCAAGTTCTGAAAGGAACTCTGATATGTAGTCTGAATTCAAACTAGGACTTATAAATTGTTATGAAGGTGCCAAGGTAGGTGGATAGAACATATTTAGTGGTTTATTACACCGAATTATATTTTTAAATATTTAGATATATGGTATGTGGACCTTCACTTAAACTCTCACCCTGGGTCTCAAAAATGTTAGGGGTGTGTCTGTTAATCTGATGGTAACATTTTCAGTTTTACTTTGAGACTTAACTACTTGATTCAGAAATTTCTGATGTTCGCATTGTCTGAGTAGAAAATAGAAAATTGCTGAAAACTACAGGAAAGCCATTACTTCCTTATGCATGTAAAACCATTTGGCACAAGTGATAAAGCTGCAGCTGTTTTTAAAAAGCCTGGAGTACCCTGGATAGCTGGGTGGAGGTTCAGTTCTGTATTCATTAAAACTGTATTTCAAAATTTCCTTAGAAAAATGAGATGAAATAGAGTCTCTGATCATTTCAGTGGCTCCCTGGAGCAGAGATATTTATAAGTTCCTAATTCAGAAATGATTCGAGAGTTGAAAAATTTGAATTCCAAAACAGACTTGGAAAAACTCAGGCATAACCTAAGGATACTTGAACTTTTTTTGAGAGGATTTATCATCTTGAAATCATGACATCACCAAAAGTTCAGGAGGGAAGGTACTGCATGTGAAATTTACAAAGAGGAATTTAGAAGGGGGGTACCAGTAGCAAAATTCCTGGTCCTTCGAGGGAGGGGGCAGTGCAGTCGGCTACAATTCTCTCCTGTATTAGAACACCTATAGCAAGAGGTTCCACGTAACATTAGCTTAAACAAAGTAGAAGCTTATTTCTCTGGTTCACTTAATAATTAGTTCAGAGCAGAAATAGTCCAGGGCTGATATGGGTGTTCCTTTGAGGTTGGGAACCTCACCTCATTCCACCCTTGCTTAGGTTGCCTTCGTCTGCTCACCACGTCATACTTTAGCATCACATGCCAGCCTGGGAGACAGAGAAAAAGGAGGCAGCAGAGGGCACACCTTTCCCCTTCAAGGCACAATTCAGAAGTGACACATACACTTCTGCTCATGTGTTATTGGTCAGATTGCATTCTAGCTGCAAAGGAGGTTGGGAGATGTATCTATTTTGGGAGGTCAAATGCCTAGCTAAAATTTGGGTGTTCTGTTATTAAAAGAAGAGGGGGAAATGGACATTGGAGGACAACTATTATTATGTGTCTCACATCCCCAACTGAGCTTCTTAGAAAGGACCCTGGCAGTGTCAGTCACTTGGAGGCCTGCTGGGGAAAGTGCTGAGATGCACCCAGAGCGGATGCCCACGTACTGATAGGCTGGTGGTCCCTCCTTTAATGAGAATAAACTAAAGTACATCCAGAATTGCAGAGTGCTATTAAATTGTAAGCTGTAACATCACATCACAAGTGTCCTGATGGAAACAGGTTGCTAAGTGGATGCTACACTTTAAAGTCTTAAGGTAGTTTTTAAAAAATATTTATTTTTTATTTTTTTATTTTTGCCTGTGTCGGGTCTTAGTTGCAGCATGTGGGCTTCTCTCTAGTTGTGGCGTGTGAGTTTTCTCTCCCTAGCTGTGGCGTGGGCTCCAGAGCGCATGGGTTCTGTAGTTTGCAGCACACGGGCTCTCTAGTTGAGGCGCATGGGCTTAGTTTCTCCACAGCATGTGGGATCTCAGTTCCCCGATCAGGGATCGAACCCACATCCCCAGCATTGGAAGGCAGATTCTTTACCACTGGACCACCAGGGAAGTCCCTTAAGGTAGCTTTTAATTCCTGCTTGGTTGGACTGAACACCTACAGACAGTTGTGCAAATGTTTCTAACTTTATAAATTCTTATTTGTTTTCAGAAATTGGCTAAACTGCTGCTCTGTGGCACTGAGTTGGTGACAAATATCCAGGTAGCTGCAGATATCAGAGAGATCCACAGGAGAGCCGAGGAAGAGGAGCTAAAGCGTCAGAGGTGAGGGTGAGGACCCACCCTGGCTCTTCAGTGATGTATCTCCTCTCTGGGTCCTCAAATTCTCCCTGTCTTTGTCAAACCTAGTCTAGTAGAATCCACTTCTTGCCCCTTACGAATCCTCCCTCCTTCTTTCTTTCCTTCTCTCCCTCCCTCGTTGCTTCCCTCCTCCTTCCTCAAGTATTACCTTCTTCTTTTTTTTTTTTGTGGTACGCGGGCCTCTCCCGTTGAGGAGCACAGGCTCCGGACGCGCAGGCCCAGCGGCCATGGCTCACGGGCCCAGCCGCTCCGTGGCATGTGGGATCTTCCCGGACCGGGGCACGAACCTGTGTCCCCTGCATTGGCAGGGGACTCTCAACCACTGCGCCACCAGGGAAGCCCACCACAGTACAATTTTAACAACAATATTTTCAGTTGTTCAACATAAGTAGTTCTCCCCACCAGCAACTTTACTAGTGTCACCAAGATATAATTTATTCTTGAATCTTCCCACTGCCTGTCATGGCTTGTACCAGGGACTGAATTGGCAGGGACAGCTGCAGAAACTCCCTGAGGGCCCTGATGAGGAGTTAGACTTCTCCTGCAGTCACTGAGGAAAAATGGAAGGTCGCGAGTGGCAGAGTTACAAGATAAATGTGGGTTCTGGAAAGATAATCTGACAGCTGTTTCTCATTTTTTAGCAAAAAAAAGTTAATTGAATTATAAGATGTACTATGTGCCCTAGCTTGGAAGGTGGGAAGGAGAGAGGGGATCATAAGATAATTATGTTGTGATTCTTGTCCTTAAGGGAGTTTGAACCCTCGTTTGGAGACAGTCTCATAGAAGGACAGTCTGTTAAAGTTGGGAGAGGGTCGCAGGCATATGTCCTGGCCCCTCTGTTCTCAGAAGGGGCCTCACATCTCAGCCCTAATACCTCCTTCTATCCAGCCCCATCCTCAGTGTTCTCCATCACATGGTTTCTTTGGAATTTCTGGAATTCTGGGAGATCATCTCTATTTTCCATTACTAATGGTGGAGTTTTCCTTTTTGTATGTTCCACTGGTCATTTTTTGATAATTTGGGAGAGGAATGGCCAGACAGTTGAGGTCACGTCAATAGTAAAAAATAATGAGTGCCATTTAAGTGACTACTGTGCTGGGAATAATTTTATTTAATCCTGACAACAGCCATAGGAAGGTAGTGATAAGTGGAATATTTATAAATGGAATATTTCCTGCCATATCAATAAACAAAGGATGTCACAGTCATCAACGATTGCAGTCCTCCAGCGTGAGCCAGTGAGCCCTGAGGAGACTCAGGGTTGAAAAGAATACCTGCCATCTAGCAGCCGTCAGACTGCAGCCACTCCCTGCAGTGAGCCCTGAGGAAACTCAGGATGTGAAAACACAGGATACTGGCCCCAGATAGCTGAGGTGCACATCACAGGAATGATATGAGTGAGCCCAGACTCTTGCATCTTCCCATAGAAAAGCGCTAAATTCCTTAACTTGAGATATCTGGTTTCCTTTAACAATAATCTCTTGACGTTCCCAACTACCTGCTAAACTCCTATTTACCCCGGCTCCTCCCAGCGCCTCCCAGGGGCAGTTTCTCAGAGTTATCTGAAACTCTGTCTGCAAACTCTGTCTGGCTGCAGTCCTCATTTTGCCCCAAATAAAACTTAACTCACAACTCTTATGTTGTGCATTTTTTTTAAGTCAACGGTTGATCATTTCGTCCTCTCTATTCTACAGATGAGAAAAATGGGGCCTGCAGAAGTTAAGCAATTTCTCTAAAGTTGAGAGCCAAGTAGCAGAATCAGTATTTGAACACAAGCTATGGGACTTGTGACCAAGTGGTTAACTACTGTTTGTCACCATCTTACTCAGAAGTATGTGACAAATTGACTCTTGATCTGTGTGTGTGTGTGTGTGTGTGTGTACAGCCTTAATGTTGATCCATTTTTGTTATGTGTCACTTTGTTTATTCGGTCTCAGTTACTTAGAGTCAAGCATTAAACTAAAAGAAGATTTCTCAGAGCCCGGTTTGGTTTTCAGGCAGAGCTGGGTACCCGGGCCTGTTTTACAGACCCTAGAGAACCAGCCTGCTTTCTTGGAAGGCAGCCTCAGGAGCTGGGCTGTTTGTATTTGCAGACTTGAAAAGCTGGAGAACGAGGTCAAGACCAGTCAGGACAAATTTGATGAGATCACCGTGAAGTGGGAGGAGGGCAAACAGAAGAGAATCCCCCAGGAGCTGTGGGAAATGCTCAACACCCAGCAGGTGCACTGCGCTGGGCTGATAGAAGATAAGAACAAGCTGATCAGCGAGTTACAGCAGGCAAGAGCCCGGCCCTCGGTCCTGGCTGCCGGGGATGGAGCTGGGGGATGTTAGCTTCTCCTGAATGGAGAAAGGCGGAGGCTTTACTTGTTACCCAGAATGCGATATAGCTCAGGCAATACACTTTTTTAAAATCTATTTTGTATTGAAGTATGGTTGAATTACAATGTTGTGTTAATTACTGCTGTACAGCAAAGTGACTCAGTTATACATATATATACATTCTCTTTCATGTTCTTTTCCATTATGGCTTATCACAGGATATTGTTCATTGATTAGCTGAAGCACCCTGGGCTTTCTGGGAGGCTGCAGGGAGATTTGCAACAAGTAGTCATTGAGGGGTCTGATCCTGCGCTGCTCGTTGAGGCTTTGCCCCGAGCTGAGCCCATGGCCTCCAGACACCCGTGTTTCTCCCAGGCCCTCCCAGCCTCTCCCGGGCACCTTCCCTTTGTGCAGTTATAATTCCTAGCGCCTGATGCTGATGGGAGGGGTCCCCCCCGCCACCCATGGGGTGAGACGTGGCTGGCAACTTCTGGCTTCTGTCTCAGTTGATGACCAACGTTTTTTTTTTCAGTACGCGGGCCTCTCACTGCTGTGGCCTCTCCCGCTGCGGAGACATGCAGGCTCAGCGGCCATGGCTCACAGGCCCAGCCGCTCCGCGGCATGTGGGATCTTCCCGGACCGGGGCACGAACCCGTGTCCCCTGCATCGGCAGGCAGACTCTGAACCACTGCGCCACCGGGGAAGCCCCAACCTTTGGCATGCTCTTCTCTAGGAGTTAAATACAAAGGATGGCCAGTACGTGAAGGATTTGAAGAAACAGTCGGGTGACATCTGCCTGCTCCTGGAGAGGATGGAAGAACAGGTGAAAAATGTGATGAAAACCTTTCGCCAGGAGCTCCAACACATCGAGGTGATGGCATGCGAGAAAGCTGCCCTCTGCCCCTGGGAGGCCCCTGGGAGGAGGCCCCTGGGAGGTGGCTGCCTGTGGCCTAACCGCCCAGGGAGGGCCCCCAGATGTCTTGGTCCTCTCATCGCTGTCTCTGCTCTAGCATTTCATTGACTTATTTATTGATACACTCACTCCTCCAGCAAACATGCAAGTGTCTACTAAATGGCAAACACTGTGCCAGGGGCTGGAGATACAACCATGGACAAAGTCCTGGATGAAGCCTGTATTCTAGCAGGAGACAGCTAGACAATAGGGATAAATTACTAAGTATATCATTTGACAGGTGTGACAAGCACTTGGAAAGAGAATAAAAGAGGGGTAAGAGGAGTGGAGGAGGGAGATTAGTGCTCCAGAAGCAACAGGCATTTGTGAGCCATTTATTTGTTGTGTTTATGACAGTCAGGGATGGAGGGAGAGGAAAGGGGCGTGCCAAACAGGATCCAGGAACCAATATTCTGGATTTGAATGAAATCTTAAGGATTGAGATCTAGACAGACCTTTCCAAAATGGAAGAGAGCCAAGAGGTCGGGGCCTCTTTGGATTATTACAGACTTATTTCTGCATTCCTGAGTCTACCCCATCCCCTGTTCTGTGAGCTCCACGCTGCCTTTGCTTCATGGGAACCCCAGCCATAGCAATGCTCTAACCCGAGTCCCGGCTGAAGACATGCCAGGGTTGGCCCTGGGACTGCAAGGCGCTGGCCTTTCCTCAGCTTCCTGCCTCGCTTATCCAATTGACACAGGGCAGCTGGCATGTTTCCTCTCCGCGTGAAGTCCGCGTGAAGCATAGATTTCGTAACACTTTCCACGCAACTCATTCCACAGTCCTTTGGTTGCATGAAACTTGGCAAGTCTGCCTTTGGATTTGACTTTGTGGGTGGCAATGTGGCACTGGTGCTGTTGTCTGAGATTTCTTTGACGCTGTGGGACCTGCCTAATTAAAACAGACACAAGAGCCCTTTTCCTTCTGGGTCGCAGAAAGCATTTGAGGTGGAGCGACAGGAGCTGCTGACCAGCAATAAGAAGAAATGGGAGCAGGCTCTGCAGGCTCACAACGCCAAAGAGGTCAGGGGGCGGCCGATGGGGGAGGGGGCAGGGGTGTCAAGGGTGGTCCATAGGGTCTGGGGTGATGCCTCTTGTGGCTGAATTTGCTAGCCTTTTTGGACCTTGGGGAGGAGTGCCGTGGCCAACATCCCTGACTGCACCTGCCAGTTAACCAGCGGGGACTGCGGATGGCGCCCTCTCGTGGTGGTGGGCAGTACCACCCGTGCAGCCCGCTGTGGTTTCCACAGTCCTCCCACTCTCTATTTCCTGGGTGTCTCCCCCAACCATGGCTATTTGCTGCCCACGAAGATGTTTTAAGACACATTTTAAAGGGTGTGGGGTTTTTGCTTTATTTCAGAGACTTAAAGAACAAAGAAATAATATGACCAAGATCCACTGGGTATTTTTTTTTTTTTAAAGAAATACAAATGTCTGACTGCAGGGTCTGCCTTCCTCTTAGAGTTTCTGGAGTAGAACCCCATTAGGCAATACAAGCCATAGCCTGGGAGTTCAAAGCCTTGGGGCACAGGGGTTCTGAGGGCAGGCAGACTCCCTCCGGAGTCGGAACAGGGATGGGACCTGCCCTTCCCCTTGTCTCCCTGTGCCTTCAGCTGGAGTATCTTATGAACCGCATCAAGAAAGTGGAGGACCACGAGAAGCATCTCAACAAGCAGAGGATCTGGAACTGCGAAGAGTACAACACGATCAAGATGAAGCTGGAACAGGACGTGCAGGTGTGACTTTTCCTCCTCCAGAGTGACTGGGTGGCTCAGCAGGCGGAGAGCACCTGTGAATGTCTCTTCCTTAGCAACCACCCATACTATTCTAGAGCTAGTCCATTCAACCAGTACTTGTTATCTGCTTTTTTTTTTTTTTTTTTTTTTGGTGGTACGCGGGCCTCTCACTGTTGTGGCCTCTCCCATTGCAGAGCACAGGCTCCGGATGCGCAGGCTCAGCGGCCGTGGCTCACGGGCCCAGCCGCTCTGCGGCATGTGGGATCTCACGGACCAGGGCACGAACCCACGTCCCCTGCATCAGCAGGCGGACTCTCAACCACTGTGCCACCAGGGAAACCCTCTGCTTTCTTTTAAATGATTGTATTTGAAGGAACTCATGTACAGGATACACGTGGAGGAATGCTTTCTTTAATAAACCAGTGGAAAACCGCCAAGATGCTGAAGGGGTCTGGAAACCATGGCACGTGAGGGATCGTTGAGAGAATAGTGCATTTTCACGGGGTGAAGGGAAAATGTCCCTAGGGTCAGGTAGCTAGCTTTGTCACATGGCCAGTGCTAGGACAGCCACCATCCAAAGGGTGTCTACCGTATCCCAGACACTTAACACACAGTATCTCTAACCCTCACAGTCACGTGAAGGGGAGAAATCACTAATGGCATTTTATACACGAGGAAACTGAGGCTCAGAGACAAGGCTACTTATCTGGTAAATGGTAAGCCCTGGATTGAAACCCAGTTCCGTGTGCCTCAGTAGCCTGTATCCTTCCCAACGTGCCAAACAGCCCCCGACTGATGGTTGAACGTAGCAGTAAGGCAGGTTCTGACTCACCATCAGAAAGAACCTCCTCATACTTAGAACTGTCTAATACAGAAAAGGGTCAGCCCACAAAACAAAGAGTCCCTTATCTCATAAAGTATTCATAGGCTGAATGACTATGTCTGTCTTCAGTGTAGAAGAAGGATTCCTGCAGTGGGAAGGAGGTTAGATTTTTCTGGTTTCTAAAGTTCTTTCCAAACCTAGGATTCTGTATTTCAACATCGGTTAAAAAAAAAAAATCATCCCTAATTATATTTAGATGTAATGTAATTGTGTCTTAATATTCAAGCAGGTTCCTGTTCTATTCATTTCAGTCTTTATCTAGAAAAACGTGTTAGATTAAAGCTTTTCCACATAGCCTTTGGTAGAATTTCAGGTCTTAACTCCTCTTGTAGCTTTATATAACGAGGTTAAATTAAAAAAACCCGTTAGCGAATTCCCTGGCTGTCCAGTGGTTAGGACTCGGCGCTCTCACTGCCGTGGCCTTGGGTTCAGTCCCCGGTCGGGAACTAGGATCCCGCAAGCCACAAGGCAAGACCTAAAAAAAAGCAACCCCCGCCCCCAAACCCTATTAGATTACAAATATTTTTCCAGTTGAGAATTTTCTTGAGCCTTATACTAACGTCATGGAGCTGAGTGTTAGACAAAGAACAGTAGAAGTCTGTAAGAAAGCAGCACTGCTTCTGTGGGCTGTACACATTACACTTTTAACGAAAATGGCTATTGTTAAGCTTTCTGAAGTTATCTTGATTCTACGATCATTTATATGACAAAAGTACATACTGTTGGCCTCAAACAGTGAAATAATGGAAACTCATGTTCTTTTTTGTTGTTCTTTTGTTTTGTTTTTCCTTTTGTGGTAAAGACCTTTAATATAAGACCTACCCTCTTAGCAAATTTTTAAATATACGGTACAGTATTGTTAATCATAAGCCCTCTGTTGTACATTTCCAGAATTTATTCATCTTGCATAACTGAAACTTTGTACCCTTTGACCAATACCTCCTCATCTTCCCCTCCTCCAGCCCCTGGCAGCCCCTCCTAGCAAATTCTACTCTCTGCTTCTAGGAGTTTGATTATTTTAGATCCTACATGTAAGTGAGATCATGCAATATTTGTCTTTCTGTGTCTGGCTTATTTCACTTAACATAACGTCCTGCATGTCCATTTATGTCGCTACAAATGGCAGGATTTCCTTTTTCTTTTAAAGGCTGAATATTATGCCATTGTATATATATACCACTTTTTAAAAATCCATTAGTCCTCATCGGACATTTAGGTTGTTTCTATACCTTGGCTATTGTGAATAATGCTACAATGAATGTGGGAGCGCAGATACCTCTTCGAGGTCAATTTTTTGGGGTATATACCCAGAAGTGGGATTACTGGATCAAATGGTAGTTCTATTTTTAATTTTTTGAGGAACCTCCATCTTATTTCCTTAGCGGCTGCACCAATTTGCATTCCCACCAGCAGCACAGAAGGATTCTCTTTTCTCCACATCCTTTGTTTTTTGATAAACAGCCATGCTGATAGGTGTGAGGTGATATCTCATTGTGGTTTTGATTCGCATTTCCCTGAGGATTAGTGATGAGCATCTTTCATATGCCTGTTGGCCATCTGCATGTCTTCTTTGGAGAAATGGCTCTTCAGGTCCTTTGCCCATTTTCTAACTGAGTATTTTTTTGCTATTGAGCTGTAGGAGTGGAACCTCATGTTCTTAATCCAATGTTCAAATGCTTGAACGAAGCCAAAAAAATTCTGGTACATGGGGAGATTTTAGAGGTTAGGGGGTAAGACTAGGGAGGTGAGGGGCAGAGAGGCAGGGAGCCTGGGAGACCTGGCTTTGCTGGCTCCCTCTGTCTGGATGGACTAACAGTGGAGTGTGGGTATGCAGGAGGAAGGCAGATGGAGATTCTCAGAGTGGGAAAGTGTGTGCAGTTCCTCTGTGTAACAGTTCCTTCCTGTGTTAGAGTTGAGTATACTGTACCACACTTCACCCTTTAGCTGGGAAAAGGTAATCAAATCAGGGATTACGCATATTGCAATTTGTGGAATATTTTAGTAGACTGAACTTTATCATAGTGCCTCTGAGCTGCATTCACTAGATAGTAAAGTTAAATAGTGTCGATTTTTGTCAAAAAGATAATGGCATGCAGCTCAATTCCTAACACTAATTCATAGCACTGTGTCAGTTCTAAAATATGGAACTAAAAATTTTGCAAGCCACAAAAATACAAAGGATCCAATACACATGGATATGGTTTGATAGGTGAAGCATAAGAAGTAAAAATAAGAAGATGCACTTTTCAAGTGCTTACTGCTAGCAAGGTCACACTAGCAATGAATGAAGATTTTACCACTGCTGTCCACCACCCCAAACTAAAACTGCTAGAAACACTTAGTTCTTGATGCAGGAAGCAAATGGTTTTTATTTTTAGGCCTTACCTGCTCGTTTAAAATTGTGAAATGGCTTAGTTCAACTTTAATACCAGAATATTCATCACAAAAAGTTAAATACAAGTTATTTATTTAACAAGTATTGTGAACTTACATGGTGCAAAGCATAAAAATAAATAAGATACAATTTCTGTCCTTAAGGAATTTACTATCTTTTGAGCGAGAAAGCAAGCTACGTAAATAGTATAAATAGTATAAAAGAGTGAGCAACAGGGAAGAAAAGGGTAAGCAAGAGTGTAGGATGGAGAGTCTGCAGTTCCAAATGGAATCCAGGGGTTCCCTCCCATCCCCACAGGGTTGAGATTGGTGATAAAGAGGCTCAGTGGGGTCTTTAGAATCAGCTGAAAAGGCCAGAGGGAAAGGCTGTTCTAAATTTCCATTCTGCTGGGGCGGTATTGGCTACCAGGGGCGTCAGCCCAGGGTAGGAGATGGTTCCAGAAAGCAGCTTCCTTGCTCCTACTGCCCCAGGAAAAAGAGGGGAAAAGGGAGGTGCGATCAACACCTGGAGTACCTGCGACATTGAAGGATTTTCGTGGCAGGTTAGATTGTAATCTTTATAAATTATTCCCCCAAACTAACCATGATGTTTTGCCATTAGTCTTGGGAACACGGAGTACAACTTTGCAAAATACCCTTGGATAATTGAATAATAAGCACAAGCATTTAACAAGATCGATGACAATTTTTTTGGTATTAAAAATATCTAAACTTTATTTTATTTAACATCTTTATCGGAGTATAATTGCTTTACAATGGTGTGTTAGTTTCTGCTTTATAACAAAGTGAATCAGTTATACATATACATATTTTCCCATATCTCCTCCCTCCCTCCCATCCTCCCTATCCCACCCCTCTAGGTGGTCACAAAGCACCGAGCTGATCTCCCTGTGTGATGCAGCTGCTTCCCACTAGCTGTCTACTTTACATTTGGTAGTGTATATATGTCCATGCCACTCTGTCACTTCAGATTACAATTTTTTAATATGAAACTATTCTCAATATATGACAATCAAGGACAGCTATATATTGAGACTAAAACCTGTGATAATTAACAATAGAGTCACCGGTACTAAAATTATTACGAGCAGAAGGTGTTGCAAACAAATAATGAGTACCAGAATTCGTGTAATTGCCTTCTGTAGACACTGAACTGCAAGAGGCAGGAGACCGTGATTAGTTCTGTAAATTCATCAACAGCACTGCCAGCCACTCCTAAGGGGCATCACGAACGTGAAGCCCCCTGCAGTGGTCTTGGGACAGAGCGGAGGTGAAGGGAGGGCTGATCTGTGATCTGTGTGTATGTTGCATTGCTCGTTCCTCCAGGCGTCAGTTCCCTAAGAGCATTAGCAAAGAGCAGGAGCAAATGTTTTCAAGAAGAGGAAATAAAATCGGCGAATAAAATTCAACTGCGTGCACAAGCAGAACACTGTAAATTAAAACAGTCAGGTGACGGATTATAATTATTATATATATATTTGTCTATAAAATCAGCTCAGATTTAAGGTCTTTCTTTCAGGCCACATCGAGTGGCTGGTTAGCTCAGTTGGTTAGAGTGTGGTGCTGATAAGTTCCTTCAGGTCACAAAGAAAAAGACATGGCCTCATTACTTTTGTTCAGTTTTGTAAACTGTGTTCAGCTAGGTGAAATATTGGTGGTGGTTCCACAAAACCAACAAAAAAAGTGATGTCAGTGATATTTTTTTCCTTTTAAAATGTGTTATGTGGGAAAAATAGAGTCCATTTACATAATTATTATTATGTAATAATCTGCCTTTCGAATGAAATTCACACGAGAATTCATATGGTAGGGCTCACATTTATAACTCAGGTGCTCTTGCTGTGTTATGAGTATAAAAACTGTTCTATGGCCCAGTAAGTTTGGGGAATTCTGTTTTAGTGACAGGGGCTCATTGCAAAGCTCTAGGAAGAAGGAAGTCACCGGATATGGTCAGAACAGACACCCAGGCACTCCGGGTCATGGGGCTCCTGGGTGCCTCCGTCCCAGCAAAGCCTGGAACTCATTCATTGTCATTCCAAATCCAGAGCAGCTCTGGAGACCTCCTTCTCTGTGAGTGTTCACCCTTTCTCAGATTGTCGCCATCCAACAAGGAACTTTACTATTGGACTTCTGTGCCAAGCCACGTTGACCAGTGGCCTCCCTGGTGTCCAGGGCTGGTCACACTTGAAGTAGTGGGCTGGTTTCGCTTGGAGCACGGTGGCATAAATCATCATGACTTTGTAGGAAGAATTGCTGAGGGTCTCTTTCCCCACTTGGCACTCACAGTCATCCCTAGAAGGGTCCAGGGCCCAGAGCAGTGGCTCAGGCTGGGACCACCCCAGATAATTGCACTTGAGCTGAGGCCTTCAGAACCTTCCATAGGCTCTTTGGGATAATATTCAAGTCAGGAATTTCTAAATTAAACTTTAATCCTGCTCAGGAGGAGTGGGCTGCGGCTCCCGACAGCTCCCTGCCCAAGGGCTGGGCCTGCCCTGCACAGTGCTGAGAGCTGACGGGGTGGGGAAGCGGGTACTTGCACACGGCTAGTGGGGTGTGAACTGTAAATTGCTTTGTGGAGAGCCTTTGAACTTCACTCCTGAGAACCTACCTTAAGGAAATAAAATACCCCCAAAGTTTTAAATGTAATTCTTCCCACCATTATTTTATAATATTGAAAATTATCAAAACAATATAAATGTATTTATACATTTATAAATGTATATACTGTAGGGAAATGGTAAAACATTATGGTATATAAACATAAATATTTCCTATAGGGTAAATTATAATATAAAAATATGCACCATTAATATTATATTAATAAAACTTGATTGTCATGGAAAATTCTTAAGTTGTAATAGTAAAGGAGAAAAGTGGGATATAAAATTGTAGGTATAGTTGGATCTCAATTATGTAAGGAACACTGGAAAGAAACAGGCCAATATGTCAACAGAAATTGCCTTTGGGAGGTGGAATTATGAGTAGTTTTTCTTCCCCCTTCTCCTATGTCTCCTCCTTTATCCTTTACTGTACTTTCTGTGTTTTCTACAATGAGCAAATATTACTTTCACAATGAGGAAAAGTTTTTACAAAGAAAAGCATATAACTAGAAAAAAGTAAATAAAAATTTGACTGAAAGTAGAGAAATTGAGAGGTACAATTAGTTATCATCCTGGTGACCAAGATGGTTCTTCACTCACCACCTGTTAAAGAAGAGATAGAACAGGCCTTCTGTTCTGAAGGAGATGTTCAATTCTTGTCCCATAATGGAAAATTTTAACATCTCTGGGGTAGCTAAGCAGATCCTGGTGACTAATTCCCTCAGTTACAGTGTGGGGATCACCGACTCCACATGGAAGGTGGGAATGACTCACCCTCTGATGATGGGTGATTGCCTTTGTTCTCCTGTTTCTCACCTCCTGGCCAGTTCTGCTCCTTGAGGATGACCCAGAGCAGTCTGGAATCTCTTCCTTCCTCTGTTGATTCCTTGGCGAGGGTCTGTAGTCGAATGGAGGGAGTTGGGAAGGAGGCTTGAAAGAGTGTGGTATGTGGCATGTCATATGGCTGCCTTATCCAGATCTGATTGTACTTAATTGCATCTTCCATTCCTGCACCTCCATTCGAGAAAGGCAGGAGTGAGCCAATGTGTATTTGCCCTGTTCCAGCCTTGCCCCTCCCTCATCCTTTTCACCAGCTGCAGAAGGATCTTTCTACCCTGCGGGGACTAGTAATTCCACTCCTCCCCCTAACGTCTTAGTGGCCCTCCTTGGCCTTCAAGGATAAAGCATTAGACTCCTAGCTCCTTCAGGCCCTGCTGCTCCGTCAGCCTCATCTCCACCATCCCCTCCCTGCTTCATACCTCACGTCCTAAACTGCTCGTGGTTTCCCCAAAGCACCCGGCTTTCCCTTGCCCCTCTAGACCTCTCTCCCCTCCACCGGAGTAACTCCTACTCATTCTCCAGGCCTCAGACACACGAATGCCATCTTTTCAGGGACGCCTGCCCTGCCCTCAAGGCCCAGGAGAACCCTCCTCTCATTGGCCCCATACCTGTGCTTACCCTGATCTTGCTTCTTGTCACCAGTGCTTGTTCATCTGTCCCTCTCCTAGACAGGGAAGGACTGGGCCTTTTTCACCGTGTTTTCCCAGCAGCACCTAGAAAAGCGTCAGACATATAATAGGCACTCGATAAATATTTGCTGAACGAATGAACACGACTAATGATGATCCAAATAGTAAACATGGTTGCCTCTATCCTCCTTTAAAATGAACGTGGTTTGCTAAACACCGACATTGACAACTGGAAGGTCAGAGCGGGGACCTTGCAGGTTTTTTGTGGCCATGTTAACTTTTATGGTTTTTCTAGTGGGGCTGCTTGTTCTCTAAAGGGTCTGGAGCAGAGAATGAGAGGTAGCTGTACTTGAACTGTGCTCTAACTCTGATCTCTCTTAGACTTTAAGCACGTAGGCTTTAGCTTGCCCTTGAACGATTTGTATTTTTTCAGGTTGACCTTAGTTCGCCTCTAATGATACATTTTCTAAGAATTCAGGTGGAGACACTTGTCCCTAAGGTTCCTCTGATACGACTCCAGAACAAACGGCCAGGGACCCTCAGGCATAATAAATTGTACCAAGGCCAATTAAGATTATTTTTTTAAACTTTAACTTTAGATTCTTGAGCAACAGCTTCAGCAAGTGAAAGCAACTTATCAGCAAAACCAAGAGAAGTTAGAGTACAACTTCCAGGTGCTGAAGAAGAAAGATGAAGAAAACACAGTGATTAAATCCCAGCAGAAGAGGAAGATCAACTGGTAAGCTAGCGTGCAGAGCGTCTTCGTTCTGGGCCCTTCTGTGTGTGCTGAAAAGAGGGATGGCTATGTACTCTTCTGTAGGAGTAGAAACTGTTAAAAATATAACCAATTCTTATTAAAAGAATTTTTTGGGGGAAAACAGAATACATTCAACTGGTTCTACCCTTCCCCACCCCAAAAAGAGTTTACAGCAAAAAGTCTGTCTCCCATCCCTCCTTTATATGAGTCCTCTATCCCACCTCTGTGACCATTATTCATTTTGTTTCGTCCAGAATTTCCTTACGCACGTACAAGCAAACACAAACAGTCTCATCCCCTTCTGCTTTAACACAAATGATAGCATTCTTTTTTTTTTTATAAATTTATTTATTTATTTGGGGCTGCATTGGGTCTTCGTTGCTGCGCGGGCCCTCTCTAGTTGCAGTGAGAGGGGGCTACTCTTCATGGTGGTGCGTGGGCTTCTCATTGTGGTGGCTTCTCTGGTTGCGGAGCACAGACTCCAGGCACACGGGCTCAGCAGTTGTGGCCCGCAGGCTCAGTAGTTGTGGCCCGCGGGCTCAGTAGTTGTGACCCGCGGGCTCCAGAGCGCAGGCTCAGCAGTTGTGGCACACGGGCCTAGTTGCTCCGCGGCATGTGGGATCTTCCTGGACCAGGGCTCGAACCCGTGTTCCCAGCATTGGCAGGTGGATTCTCAACCACTGTGCCACCAGGGAAGTCCCAAATGATAGCATTCTATACACACTGTTCTATGTCTTGAAGATGTTTCCATACCAGTTTGTAGAGAAGGTTCACATTATTTCTT